>NC_084512.1:19815717-20118217 GCF_024500385.1 Phyllopteryx taeniolatus
TAACTTGAAGTAAGAGTTCAACATTGTTATCTCATATAAGAAGATGTGGCAAAGTTAAGTTTGACTTAAGTCAAAGTACAGATGATTTAGAAGTATGAAGAACAACGATCCAATCCAAACAATGTGACAATACCGTGAATCCATTGTCCTCAAACCTTTGAGCTGTGTATTCCTGTAAATAAAAAGTTTTGGTTTTTTTACCATGATTATGCTCTTTATTTCACCATCAAGTGACATTTCACCATTTGGTATAGGCTTTTAAACCCATTGATATTTTAAGTATATAAGTCAAACGGAAATATGAATTTTTACTGCTATTTATATACGATACACATTTTGATAACGTAGCACAATTTCTCTGCGTACAAAATAGTCACTTTTATAAACTTTCATAGTACTCGTACTGAGGGGGAAAAAAGCGAGCTTTTAAAAAAAAATAAAAATAAAAATACATCTTACTTAGGTGTTTTTTCAGATTAGACGGAGAATTTTGGAGCGCCAGAAGCTCGTGGTTTTTAGGCTGCTACAAAACACAACGCATTGGCCATGAATTTTCAATCTGTCTGTCGCCTTTACAACGCTCTCTATTCTCCTCCAAAATTAATTGTTCGATGCTCACTAAATTGGGTTTTTCATGAGATACACCGAGGGGTCGCACGATATGTTTTGAGGCTTTTTTTTTTTTTTTAATGTCACTTTTTTCAAGACAGCCTGAGAAGTCGCGTCGAGCCAGAAGAAGTCCAGCCGGGATAAAATAACGGAGAGGCCGAGGCCGTGGCTTCTCTCTGAGATGAACATTAATTATGGCGGCAAGCACAAAAGGAGCGCAGAGATCAGAGAGATCACCTCCATTGTGCTCACATCCCCCCACCCCATGACACCCAGCGTTCTGCCCATGTTAGAAGAAGACGAATGGAGGCGCTTAACCTGGTGACATCGTTGGCCTTTTCGCGGCGTGTCACACTGATAGAGACCATCATGATGCTGTGATTTATGCTACACACATTCATTAGGATTCAGATTTTTGGGCTATTAAGCTCTATTCATTGCATGTTGATGTTCTTTTAGTCTGGCTGTCTTCAAATAACTGGCAGCCATCTTTCTGAATGCATAATTCGATTTTCTTATATAGCTTTATAAGTAGCAGAAGTATTTTATAAAATACATTTTCATGTAGCATCATTGGGTCCCTCACAGTGGATATAAAAAGTCTCCACACCCCTGTTCAAATGACAGGTTTTTGTGATAAAAGGAAATTTGAGACCAAGATAAATCATTTCAGAACCTTTTCCTCCATTAATATGAACAATGACCCGTATAATGCAATTGATTTTAAACAAAAATATATCTTCTTGAGAAGGGATGTAAAAATAAGCAACCGAAATAATGTCACCGTCTTATAACTGCAATGTGGTTGCGTTCAAAATTAATCAATCACATTAAAATCTCACAAACACATGTGGGAAATGCGAATAATAACAAGTGAAAAAATAAACTGAAACTCAGGTTGAACTTTTTGGCCATAATTCCAGAAGGTATGTATGGCCACAAACACAACACTGCTCCTCACTAAAACACACCATACTTACTGTGAAGTATGCTGGTGGCGGTATCATGCTTTGGGGTTGTTTTTCTTTCGCCTGGAACTGGGGGTTTAGTCGACGTTGAGGGAATTATGAACAGTTCCAAATACCAGTCAGTTTTACACAAAAAAAAACCTTTAAGGCTTATGCTAGATAGCCCAAAAAATGTTACATACATATAAATTGCATTTGGTGTTAATCAGTGCCACTTTAAATGGTCGCTGTGTGTTCCGACTTCCATTAAACATGAATTTGGATGCGATTGGTAAATTCTGAACTCAGCAACATCCCAGTTATGAGGGTGCACACTTGTGTAACTTCATTGTTTCAATTACTTATTTTTACTTACCCTCTCAAAAAGATAAAAACATTTTTTTCAAGTGAGTTGTACAGATTGCTGGTCACATTATTGGTGGAAAAAGTTTTTAAATAATTTATCATGGTCTCACTTTTTCATAAGACAATAACTTGTCATTTGAACAGGGGTGTGTAGACTTTATATATTCATTGTATAATATAGGTTCCTAATTTTAATTTTAAAACTATTGTTTTTACAATTTCAAGTGCAATTTTATGTCAAAGAATTTTATTTTTTACATATTATTTCTTCAAATGTATTTTTCATTAATATTCTAATCACCCCATGAAATACTTTCAGGTGCCCTTGGGTCCGTTAAAAGGCGCTACATGAATCGAAGTTATTATTTTTATTTTATCGTTAGTTTTTAATTTTTTACGTTTTGATTTGTTTTTTAACTTTAAAAAAAATATTATTTTCATAAATGATTTATTTCAATTTTATCCATGTAGTATATTTTTGGATTGAAAAATGTTATATATGTATGCATGTATTTTTGAGTAGCGTAAAACTCCGGCATTGTGAAGAGTTTGTCTCATAATTTGTCCCTTTCATATCTAGCTAAAAATGATTCTATTATTTTGTTTTTGTTTTTATTTTTTTTTACCAAAAATATTTTTTATTGCCCTCATTTCATTCATTTCTATTTTTCATTTCAATGTTGTTTATTTGCTAAAATAAAAATAAGGTTCTACATTATTTTTGTAATTAAAGCTACTTATGTAAGCAAATATATTATTTTATTATGTTTGGAATGTTGAGATATTTCAAAAGAATCATCAAAATATTGTTTTTTCTTCTTCTATTTTATTGATTTCAATTTGTTGAAAACAAGTAGTTTCAACAAAATTTCTCCTATATTTTTATAATTTCTACTTATGCACCACTCCAACATAGTGTGTAACGGGTCTGCATAGCAACAGGTAATATTTGCCTGGACTGGCTGTTCTGAAGTGGAACCACAACACTGACTCATTACGAAGCTGAGATTTCTTTGTAAAAAAATTATAATTATAGTTAAAATACCTCATCACGTATTGAGTATCAGGACTGTATAGCGTTTGATATTGAGAGATGGTGGAGGACCCTGAGGTGCTACGGTGAAAGGTGGTGCAGGGTCAATAGAGCAGCAGTGGATTGGCTGACCCTGTGGTCATTAATCATACGAGTGGACAGCAGACAGGAGAGCAGGAGAGAGAACTGGACAGGTGCGGACCACCGCATGTCCTTGACCTCCATCTTTGGCAACCGTCCACAGTCGACACCTTTTTATGTCTCAATCTTTATTGATAACACGAGCCGAGCGTGTGGTGATTGATTGATTGATGGATGGAGTGCTTCAGAAGACAGATAGGCCTTCCCACTGTTATAGAACACAAGTGGGTAGTTCACTGAGCAAAAAAAAATCTGGAAAACCCCAGGCGACGCTGTACCGAGATCAGGTCGCCAATGGAAGATTAATATGGATTACTTTAAAGCAAGTGTTTAGAACAGACACTGAACGCCTCTCGAGAAGCCAACGGGCCTCCCAACCAATCAATAAAGAGAAATAATTCAAATAATAAGTATATCTAGCAATCTAATAGCAATTAATCACGACTCTATACTACAGGGTGGACAAAGGGGGCAATATGTACTTTATATTTAATCCAGAGCAGGGATTTAGTTAAATGACAGCATTTCCACAAATTTCGGACACGCGGTAGTTTTATTTTTGTAATGCGGAAAAATGTGCTAAGTGTCCATACTTTAATTCAAATAAGACTATTTATGTGCCTGACGTGGTGCCTCTGTTTCAGTTACCAACAGAGTCTATCTGTGAAACATTCAATGGTGTTGTATCTTTCCACACTTGAATTAATCAGTGAGACATGTTCATGTGCATGGCTAAGTGCTGCTGTTTTGGTTAGCAACATAGTTTAAATGAGATGAGCAGTAAGTCTTTATTTAATTAAAATTTCAGCATAGAATGTCAAAAAAACAGTAACAAATCAGTATTTGATGATGATGTACAGTGGGTACGGAAAGTATTCAGAGCCCTTAAATTTGTCCCTCTTTGTTATATTGCAGCCAATTGCTAAAATCATTTAAGTTCATTTTTTTTCCTCATTAATGTATACACAGCACCCCATATTGACAGAAAAAAAACGGAATTGTTGAAATCTTTGCAGCTTTATTAAAAAAGAACAACTGAAATATCACACAGCCATAAGTATTCAGACCCTTTGCTGTGACACTATATATTTAACTCGGGTGCTGTCAATTTTTTCTGATCATCCTTGAGATGGTTCTACACCTTCATTGGAGTCCAGCTGTGTTTGATTATACTGATTGGACTTGATTAGGAACGCCACACACCTGTGTATATAAGACCTTACAGCCCACAGTGCATGTCAGAGCAAATGAGAATCATAAGGTCAAAGGAACTGCCTGAAGAGCTCAGGGACGGAATTGTGCTAAGGCACAGATCTGGCCAAGGTTCCAAAAGATTTCTGCTGCACTTAAGGTTCGTAAGAGCATAGTGGCCTCCATAATCCTTAAATGGAAGACGTTTGGGACGACCAGAACCCTTCCGAGAGCTGGCCGTCCGGCCAAACTGAGGAATCGGGGGAGGAGAGACTTGGTGAGAGAGGTAAAGAAGAACACAAAGATTACTGTGGCTGTGCTCCAGAGATGCAATCGGGAGATGGGAGAAAGTTCTAGAAAGTCAACCATCAGTGCAGCCCTCCACCAGTCGGGGCTTTATGGCAGAGTGGCCCGAGAGAAGACTCTCCTCAGTGCAAGACACATGAAAGCCCGCATGGAGTTTGCTAGAAAAAAAACACCTGAAGGACTCCCAAGATAGTGGGAAATAAGATCCTCTGGTCTGATGAGACCAAGATAGAAATTGTTGGCCTTAATTCTAAGTGGCATCTGTGGAGAAAACCAGGCACTGCTCATCACCTGTCCAATACAGTCCCAACAGTGAAGCATGGTGGTGGCAGCATTATGCGGTGGGGGACAGGATGACTGGTTGCAATCGAAGGAAAGATGAATGCGGCCAAGTACAGGGATATTCTGGACGAAAACCTTCTCCAGTGTGTTCAGGACCTCAGACTGGGCCGGAGGTTCACCTTCCAACAAGACAATGACCCTAAGCACACAGCTAAGATACCAAAGGAGTGGCTTCAGAACAACTCCGTGACTGTTCTTGAATGGCTCAGCCAGAGCCCTGACTTAAACCCAATTGAGCATCTCTGGAGAGACCTGAAAATGGCTGCCCACCATTGTTCACCATCCAACCTGACAAAACTGAAGAGGATCTGCAAGGAGGAATGACAGAGGATCCCCAAATCCAGGTGTGAAAAACTGGTTGCTTCCTTCCCAAAAAGACTCATGGCTGTATTAGCTCAAAAGGGTGCTTCTGCTAAATACTGAGCAAAGGGGTCTGAATACTTATGGCTTTGTGATATTTCAGTTTTTGTTTTTTTAATAAATCTCCGAAGCGAAAAAGCGCAGTGCTGCCATTTTCGTTAGCAACCTAGTTTAAACGGGAATTGCAGTTACGTCTTTATTTGTTTGACATTATAGTGTCAAATGTCTGTTACATGTCATCAGTGAATTGATGGTTTGTTATATCACTCTAGGACCCTCCTACACACACACACACACACACACACCCTCTCTCTCAATGTGTGGCATAGCCAAATAAAGAAGATGAATGTGCTGAAATCCGAAAGCAAACATCTGAGATTGTCAAGGCAGGCAAGAGTGACGCCGTGGCTTAAGCAGCTGACAGATGACTCACCCCTCCTCTTCCTCACCCCCCTCCCGGGGGATGGCGCGTTCGTCCGGAGCCATTTTCAGCCAATTTATTTCTTGATGTGCTCTAACCTGGGGCATCTCCCGCTGGGGAGGCTTTATATGGTGATTAATGACGGCTGTTTAGCCGCGGTACTTCTGGGAGCCGGAGCCCATCTGCACCAGCCTGACAGGTACAACACTGCGCTGCATCACAGACAGAGCGGGACAGACCTAAGGATGACCAGCGCACAGGTGTCATACACTGGTTAGAAAACTCCCAATTTGACCTCATATCTCAAGAAAATATAAGAATCCAGAACCGGAACAAACCTTGAAGTCCAATAGTTTGGCAGTTGTTGGACAACCTTGAAACTCCCAACAGTTTGGTGGATGGAAAACTGGTAGCCCAATAGTAAAACAAAAATCCAGAACCCCGAGCAACCTCAAAGGTCCAATGGTTTGGCAGTGGAGCAACCTGGAAACACGTCTAAAATTTCAAGGACAGTCTGGTGGGAAGTTGAACAAGATTCCATAAACCGAACAACAACTACAACTTTTCTTTGAAATGAAACACTGTTACAGCTGTTCAATGGTTGGTCAACTCAGAATGCAGTCAGAAGTCAAATAAAAAAACACCACCTCAATGACCTTCAAAAGTCTTAATAGTTTTGTTAGATAACTCAGAACCTGACCTGAGATTTTAAGGAAGCTCTGGCTCAGAAGTCAAGCAAGAATCAAGATTCCGAACTGCCCTTGAAACTCAAATGGTTGTAGAACTTATAACGTGACCGTCCAAATGCTTAACAGTTCAGGGCTCAAACAACTCGGAACTTCACCCAAAAACTTAAAGTCTGGTCCAAAAGTCGAAAAAGAATCCACAACCCGAGAAAAAACCTGGGCTAGGGGGCTATTTATCCTTTCTTTGAAATGAAAAACTTTTACAATTGATCCTTGAGACTCTAACTGTTAGGCAATTAGGAATTCAACCAAAAGTATAATAAAGATTCCAGAATCTAACCTGCCCTAGGCGAAACTTAGAATGTGCTCATCCAAACTATTAATGGTTCAGACGTCGAACATGCCTGAACAAAAACTGGGCTAGGTGGCTTTTCTTTGGAATAAAACACTGTTACAGCAGTTCATGTTGGAAAGATTAGAATTCAGTCAGAGAGCGTAGAACAAAAAACAAACCCAATTATCCTCAAAAGTCATAGTCTGGCAGTTAAATAATCTGTTGCGAAACAAGAATCCAGAATCAGAAAGTTCAATGTTTGCGTATGATATCGTGAGCAGCCAAATGTGGCAGGTAGTTGGAAAACTTCAAAATTCTGGAAATATGGTCCAAAAGCTGACTAAAAAACGGAAGCCCAATGACTTTCACAAGTCCAATAGTTGGATGATTTAGAATTTGACCTCAATTTTTCTCCCAAAATTTAACAACAATCCATAAACCTCAACTCCCCTTTGAAATCCAATGGTTGGTCAAACAACTCAAGGAATTTCAAGGATAATCTGGCGCAAAAATTGAACTAGAATCCAGAACAAAGACAGGGCTAGGTGAACCAACGTAACTTTTATGATGACAAAATCTCAACCTGATTCTTGGGAAAAATCCATTCACAATTGAAATACAGTAAACCAAAGCTCGAGCACCCACCTTGAACAGATTGTTCCACTGTACCTGTGCTTTATTAGCATAGCCACATGCTACACTTAACACTTCGCACCCTTTCCCCAATGCATTTCCCTGCATGCTTTGAACGCCAGTCTGCGAGGCTTCATTCAGACGATTTAGATATCCATTATACGCTTGAACGCCTTGTCTCCTTCGCTCCGCAGAAGCGTCCTGGATGCCAGGAGGAGCCTAATGAGATTAGGCTATGGACAGGTTGGCGCCCAGTAGCTGTCACAACTACTCTGCTCTGCGTTCTGTAGACACGCACAAACCCGAACAGTTGACGGTGATTAATGACCGAGGTAATATGTAGTCTGCTTCTATCAATGACGGACACATCTGCACACCGGATGAGGCTAACACACTGATATATACACACCCAGGTAACACAAAGTTGAGATGTTTAGTGAGCGACAGGCAGCTGGTTGCATTCCAGCTTGCTAATGGCTCCGAGTCACGTGGCTTATTGATGGTTTCTGTTGCAGCTTTGTGGACGTACACCTCACCACTGCAATGTCAATGAGGGGCCGTCTGCATGCACAATACCCCCCGAACCCCTGTGGCCCCAGACAGCTTTGAAGCCCGCTGAGATCAAAACGCAACTAGGTGAGGACTGTGTGACCCGACCACAGACAAATGACCGCGAGGGATGCAGAACAATGACTTTCGAAGATAAAATCATATTTCCTGGGCACGCATCCAAACCCACCCCGGACCCCTTTCCACTTGCCCTTTCTTCGGTGAATATGGACAATGACTGTTTGCATTTACACAATCATAAATCAGATGTGCCCGTTGCCACAGGGCAGCTGGCACGTTTGCCAATGATTAGGATTATTAATCACGGCCATTGGTCACGCGCTTCAAGACAGGGTGGCGGGAAGCTGCGCGGGACAGGGTGCGGCTGGCGCCTCTGGCACCTCTGGCACCGCAAAGCAGGCTGGGTAAGGTGGCCTGCAAAAGGGTTGCGGCGGAGGAGGGGGGGGGGGGGGCGGTGTCAGGCAAGAGAACAAAAAGCACCAGAGAGGAGTGCAGACCTCCGCCAAGACCGAAACACAATGACAATGGGAGATTCTTACTTTAGCTAGTGTTAGCTACTAACTGACTGAGCAAAACAGACTGTTGCCTTGTACTAATATTATTGCACTCCAGTCCTGCGGGTTTTGGTAATGAGCATTACAAAGTGGGGTCCAGCTGCTGAACATAGCTAGCTTATTTTTACCAGAGCTCCATCTACTAACTAACTAACTAGCCGAGCAAAAGTTAGCTAGCTAGCCTCGTGCTATTTATAACTTAACTGTGAGCAAAACAAACTGTTGCCTTTTGCGATTTGTGTGGGGTACGCACATACCGATAATTGGGCCGGATTTAAGCAAACGTAGTCTCTAGAAACAGACTAACTTTTTCAGTTTTCTTCTTCGGCTTACAACTTTTAATTCTATTTGTTTTGTACCACCATGCTGCCTCCCACAGGTCAGTGTTGGTACTAAGACAGACATCTGGTTTGGGGGAGGAGAGATATGGTTATGTGTCTCATGTTTTGTGTTGGTCATCTCCAGTACACATTTTGTCCTAGTCTTGTGTGGGGTCTCACATTTTGGTAATCGGTTAAGATGTTACAAATCAGTATGTGTGGACTGCATGCTGTTTAACTAACTCACTCACTGACTGACTAACCAACACACAGCGATTGGCTAAGATAATAAATAGAATACATAAATATCCATCCATCTATTTTTCACTCCCACTTTTTCACTCCCGCCTATCTCAGCTGACTTTGGGCAAGAGGCGGGGTACACCCTGGACTGGTCGCCAGCCAATCGCAGCGCACATATAGCCAAACAGCCATTCACGCTGACATTCACACCTATGGACAATTTGGAGTCTTCACGCAAGTACAGGGAGAACATGCAAACTCCCCACAGGAAGTCCGTAGTCGCCATTCAAACCCAGAGCCCTCAGAACTTTAAGGCAGACATACTAACCACTTGTCCACCATGCTGCCAACCTGAATTATGAATATGTAAATAAATCAAATCGCATGCAAACAATATCGCCGTGCACTCGATGGAGCTTAGACAAAGTAAGGTATAACTAATAATTGCTTGGCTTATAAAGCCGTATTGTGACGACGTGTCAACTATTCCGTCTTTAAATCCCCCGACGCTCGTTTTCGCCATGGCGGCGCTCTGCTCGCCAGCTGTCCACCAGAGCTCAGCCTGACTCCTACTGTAAATACCTGCATCGTGCATAATGAGGCGCCTCACCAAATGAAGCTGGACACGAGCATGTGTTACTGTACCTGCATTGTCTTGTTGGCTTTATTTTTCAGCGTGCCTGACAGATGGCAGGAGATGTGGACGCTGGTTTTTCAACATCCATCCATCCATTTTCTGAGCCGCTTCTCCTCACTAGGGTCGCGGGCGTGCTGGAGCCTATCCCAGCTATCTTCAGGCGGGAGGCGGGGTACACCCTGAACCGGTCGCCAGGCAATCGCAGGGCACATAGAAACAAGCAACCATTCGCACTCACGTTCACACCTATGGGCAATTTAGAGTCCGCGATCAACCTACCACGCATGTTTTTGGGATGTGGGAGGAAACCGGAGTGCCCGGAGAAAACCCACGCAGGCACGGGGAGAACATGCAAACTCCACACAGGCGGGGCCGGGGATTGAACCCGGGTCCTCAGAACTGTGAGGCTGACGCTCTAACCAGTCGCCCACCGTGCCGCCGGTTTTTCAACAATGGCAACAAATTCCAGGAGTTGGCAAGGTCCAACGTGGGTCAAAAAGTCTCCGCTTGGCACAACTTTGCTGGCTATAACAAATGTCAAGAAGAAATAGCAGTTCACGCTCGTGACTTTTGTGGACTGCTAATAGGCAACAAGGGACTATATGCTCTAACAGTCCAGCAGTCGAGTTAAAGCTGTAGACGCACATTAGTAATCCCCCCCCCCCCCCCCCCCCCCCCCCCCACACACTTTATGGTCAAAAGAAAGTCCCATTTGTGTCTGCAGGAACATGCAGAAGCACGCTGTGAAGAATAAAGGGCATGCGGCGCTGTTTTTCCTGTACTCATAACATCCATCCATCCATCCATTTTCTTTAGCGCTTATCCTCAATAGGGTCACGGGCTGCTGGAGCCCATCCCAGCTATCTTCAGGCGGGAGGCGGGGTACACCCTGAACCGGTCGCCAGGCAATCGCAGGGCACATAGAAACAAACAACCATTCGCACTCACATTCACACCTACGGGCAATTTAGAGTCCGCAATCAACCTACCACGCATGTTTTTGGGATGTGGGAGGAAACCAGAGTGCCCGGAGAAAACCCACCCAGGCACGGGGAGAACATGCAAACTCCACACAGGCGGGGCCGGGATTTGAACCCCAGTCCCCAGAACTGTGCGGCAGATGTGCTAACCAGTCCACCGTACTCAAAACATATATTGCAAATTTATTTTTCATACAGAGTTTAAAAATAGAAATACAGAGCTTAGAAATTATGATAGCAACAAGTGACAAATGTGTGAAAGAAAAATAATTAGAGGCCGATTATAGAAGGCAGTGTCCCACAACATAGTGCCACTTATTAGATTTATTTTAGATTGACTTCCAAAAGTAATGTTTTCCATCATTCTTATAGATTTGTTTTGTTTGTCTTTCAACAAGCCTATGGGCAAAACTGCCAATTTTGTCACTGACCAATGGGGCAGTACTGTTTGACTCCAAGAATTGTGGCACACGTCCAAGAGATAAAAATCAGACCAATTATAGCAGTGTCACACGAAATTGTGCCGTTTTCTTCCTTTCGTTCTAATACACGTTTTATATTTAAGACAAAGCAGTGGTTCTATTCCAAACTTGATGCTAGTGAAAACATTTCTCATATTCCTTGTAGTGCTGTTTCATTTGTAATTTAAACAGCATGAATGCCAAATCTTTTATTGACCAATGAGAGAGTGGGAATTGCCCCCTGTGAATTCAAAATCGGAATCATTCTGTTGAACTGCGGTGATAGGTCTGCACTTAACTAAACTTTTCTGTCCATTATCACGCCACTGATAATTTGTTAAACCAATGGCGGGCTATGCATTTGGTACCCGAGGCCTTCAGTGGAGACTTACTCGATTTACTGTAATCCACCTCATAATACCACCATCCATGCCATGCAAAAGTGTAACTGTGCCACGTACGTCATGTGGAGCCGTTCAGAATCAGTATTTATCTAAAATAGATGAACCATATCCTGCTCACCAAAAATGCCTGTAATTATTCATAATTGTATTAATGTAGGGCTGCACGATTATGGCCAAAATAAAATACAAAATCACAGATGATCAGGCTCATTTAATTGTGGTAGCCAAAATCGCAATGACAATTAAAATTCGATTGATTGTGCAGCCCTATATTAATGTGTACAGATCACTACAGATGTGTTTTGCTAGTTGAACTTGGCTAAGACAAGTTTTGCTTCAAACAATCAGAGGACAGCAAAATACTGACATCATCAAGGGCCTGCGCTCTGGCCCTGTGCGGACGAATTTGCAATCTGATTGGTTAAAGAAAAAGTCCCATTGCTAATGCAGTATAGTTTAAGTTACATGGGCCAGCACTACTGAATCAAGGAAGACCCTGACAGATTAGATCGACATCGCAACACATAAAGGCTGAAATCTGATTGGAGAGAAAAATCTAACATCCACATACGGGAAGCACTGCAGCAAAGAGAAATGCGATAAAATGAAGAGAATAGACTGTTTAAAATAAATTAATCTAACTTGATTGGAACTGGTTGAACCTGTCTTTATCTAAACTCAAACCCTCAAGGCCATTTTAGGCACTCTCAAACCTGAAGAGAGTCATGTGCGGAAGAGGACAAATGCAGAAAATATGTCATTTTACATGTGATGTAAAAGCAACATTATACTGTAATAACAATACTGCAAACTAAAAGTCACTTTGCAAATGGACAAAAAGGCAAAAACCAAATATACAATAGATGTTTTTTTTAAACAGACCTGTGTTGATGTAGCGTGCTGGCCCTGCTTTCCTTCTCCGCGTGCCTCCCTGCATGAGGTTGGAGAACTGACGGGCACTTTTGACGGGTGACCTCCAGTCAACTCTCCATCCATCCTTCCTTCTCCTCCTCCAGCCATCCCTCCACTATGCCTCTCCTTAGCCTGGCCCACGCATAACACAGCAACACAGCGTCCCCTGGGCAGGGCCGCATAGGAGGCCAGAAATGGAGACAAAAGCCCCCTCTGCTATTCAAATAAGCCCAAACACACACACACACACACACACTTCCCTGCCATACTTCCACCACCTTGAGGCCCCCTCCCTGTCCTCCAGGGAGAGTGCTCTCTGCTGGGCAGCGGCTGTTAATAAGCTGCTAATGAGGAAACAGACCTCTATTCTCTGCTAACATTAAGACAGATGGACGCATGTGACATGTTTGTTTTAAACTTCCCGTGGAGATGATGGATAACAAGGCAACCGTTGGGTGTCAAACTTTGGAAAACACAGGGACACATCACATTTTGCTATCTAAAACCTATTACAAACGGTTACTTTGAAAGGGCTCTTAAAAATACTTTATTGACGGCAGCAAAATAACATTGTTGGTGTCTGAACCATTCAAGTATCAAAAGTCTGATTTTTTTTTTTTTTCCTCGTTTTTGGAATTAAAGGGGAAAAAAACTCACACAATGTGGAGATTTATGTTTTTTATCAGACAGCGACAATATGGATGTGTGCTGTGGAAATAATTGTATCATTATGATCCAAGAAAAAGTAATGATATGGTTTTAATTATTTTTTTGATTGTATTTTTTTCCCCATTTTATATGAAATATGTTCATTATATTTTTTTCCTCTTTGCATTTCTTTGTTTAGCAGTTTTCTATTACAGTTTAAGTATACTGTATATCGTTATATTTTATTTTGAATTTGCGTTCCCAAATACTTGTGTTATTTTGTATGCACTTGCAGAATGTCCAAGAAAGTTTCTAAATATTTTTCCCTGTATATTTCTTTTGTATATCATTTTTAAATTGAACACAAACATACCAATACCTGAGTGGTAGGAGTGTATGTAATACATCCTGGAAATCCCATTCTCCTGCACCCCATGCACTTTCTCCTCAGGCGGGCTGGTCCAGATTTGCCCCAGAGGTGACGAGCGACGGCGTGAAAGGACGTCATCGGGACGAGGAAGTGTACCTTTTCAAACGCCGCTTTGTCCACGTCTGACAGGAGGGCCGCACCGAAGTGGAGCCCACCAGGAGGGCCCTCCAGAGCAGTGTGTGCCGAGTCCGTCACACGCAGGTATTGATAAGGATGCCCCCTGATAGGCACCCGGGGGGACTCTTAATAGGCCTCTAACGGGATGACCAGCCCTCGGACGGCCTCCGCCGACCCCCTGACACTCAGGAAAGAGGGGCACATGATAACAGATGGAGGGTGAAGTTGGGGGTTTGACGGACAGACGGGGAAAGATGGGGATGAGCAGGGGGGTGTCACAGGGATGAGTGACAGGTCTTGGTGGGGTGTCAGAAAGTGACAGTGCTATTCTGATGAGAGAAAGTCTTCATCCCATTTTTTTTAACCTGCAATTTTGTCTCAGTGGGTTTGTAGTCCAGAAAAACAACCAAAGTCCCATCTTTGACGCTCTGACGCTCTAACCAGTCGGCCACCGTGCCGCCAACATAAAACTATAATAATAATAAAAAATTACTTCTTATTGTAATCAATCAAACTGACGTTTGGAATTTTTGGACCAATAAAAACCATCCATGGTCCCTTTTAGATTATTTTCAATTTACTTTTTGGAATTTGTTTTGTTCATGAAAACAAAAACAATCAGAAAAAAAAACTCTCTCCAAAATAATTTAAAAACTGACTCACACAAAAAAAAAGCTTATTTACTGGGGGAAAAGAGAAATTCCCTTTTTATAAGGAGATCATTTTCAAATGACTTTACGGAATACTTTGGACCCTGTGAAGACTTTCGTTTCTGAAATTGAAAAACTAGCTTTTTTTTTTTTTGCCTGTCTCCCAGTTTCTCAAGTGTATTTTTTTGTCATCTATTTCTTTTGCACACAGTGTCCTACCAAATTAAAATAAAAGTAGGAAAAAATTTTTGCTTCAATGGAGGACATGTCCCAGGAAGTACAACCAAGAAACCCGGAAGTGGGGGAAGACAAAAAAGGAGGCACACAGGTGGGCAGCAGAAAAACAATTCAATAAAATGGAGGGAAGAGCAGAACTATTCCAGTTTCCTCGCACAGCCCAAAAACATTCACGGTAGGTTAATTGAAGACTCTAAATTGCCCATAGGTGTGAATGAGAGTGTGAATGATTATTTGTTTATATGTGCCCTGCAGTTGGCTGGTGACCAGTTCAGGGTGTACCCTGTCTCTTGCCCAGCGTTAGCTGAGATAGGCGCTAGGAAATAGGCTAGTGAGGAAAAACGGTATGGAAAATGGATGGATGAATGTATTGAAGAGTAGAACACGCTGACCTTTTTTGATAAAGTATAGAAAAATAACTCCGATGATAGCTAATATGTTGATGGTAACCGTGGATTGTGGATTATGGATGTCTGGATTTGTTTGAAAGGAACCGTTACCTGGTTGAATATGAACGACTCAGCAGACAAGGTAAGAACTATGCTATGTTATTTTATGCTATGCTATGTATAGCTAATGCTACATGTCTTTTAAGCTTTCCACTGTTTTTTTTACTGTCTCAAAAAACAAACAACCTAACAAATTGTCACATACAAAAACCTACTACGGAAACTTTCCAGGCTGGTGGGCATTTTGGCTCAATTCCTAATTTTCCCGTCCGGTTTTAAACTCGGCAGCCATTTTGTCTCAAATTTCTATTTCCCTCAACATATTATTGCGCTCAAACAATGCAGTAAATTACAATAAATAAAATTTCACATTATTCTCCATTCACCATTCATTCTGCCCACCCCTGTTTGTGTGCATTTTGTACTTATTATTATATCAATAAGACTATATGTAATATTGCAGTCATTGTTTCACTTCTATGTCGCATTTTTAAGCGACCACAGGGAAAGGAGAGCCACAATCGCAGATGCACTTTTCTTCTGTTTAGTGAACGTCTGGAGAACACAAACACAATGGCCACACTCATGCAGGAGCTGCTGTCAGCCACATCATGCTGATGTCACCCACTAGGTCCCGCCTCTTAAAGGCACGTGCATGTACACAGACACAACAACCCATGAAGTATTTTATACATTTTTGGCTTCCGATTTGTATTTTTTGTGAAAAAAAAAATAATTATATGACACACACGCACGTTAAAAAAAATAATAATTATATGACACACGCGCACGTGTGTTCATCATATCAGTGTCCACTGTGATTGGGTGGGCGTCCTCAGGGAGGCATTGAGTAAAAAGCTTTAACATCTGCCACACATTACTGAGCCAGGGCACTTTTGGCCCATATGAACACCCACGCACACACAATACACACACACAACACACACACGCACACACACACACACACCGGGACTGCTGTCACTTCTGTTTTCCCAGCCAGCGATAATGCCTGTTTAGAATTGCCACTGATCTTTACCAAGCAGGGGGTCCAACGTGCAAAGAATCCGTCTTATGTTTGCTTTCAGATGATGCTGTTATTTGTGTATAAAATGCTAGCTGCTGGCATGATACATACAACGAAAATCATAACAAATAAGTCCATGTAATTCAGTTGCTTTTTTACAATTCAAAGTGCAGTAACATTAAATTGCACCTTAAGAAAAGCATGAAAAAATAAATGTAATCCAACTTAAGTCATCACATACACGGTTATACATCATATAGTGTATAGTGAAATTATTTAAAATCTATACATCGTTAGTTACAGTTTTTTAAATATACAGAAATTAACTTGAAACTAAGACATAAATCATTAATAAAAATGCCAAAATTGGTAAATAAAAAGATATTGAAAAACTATTCGAAGCAGTACTATAAAAACAGTAAAGTACACATTTATTAAATTAAGATAAAAGTCCAAATAAAATCTAAATTAGCTTGAATTTTCTTAAAAATCATGAGAGCAGCAAAAAGCCAAGTTTTTTTTTTGTGAATCAAAGGTGATACATCATGTATTTTACATAATTAAAAAATATACAGAAAAAAAACTTACTTTACTTAAATGCCAAACAATGTTCAAATCTTACAACATTTAATTCTTATTAAGAACACTTAGCAATATGCAGGCCGTCATTTATCTCAAAGTATAATTTTTGTTTTTATCGTGTATTTTGTATTGACAGTTTTTGTAATAAATTTCGCTCTGCTGCTGTTACGATCATTTGTATACAGTTGCTATAATAAGTTTACACACCCCTGTTCAAATGGCGGTTTTTTTGTGATATAAAAATGAGACCAAATTAAATCATGACATCAAGCATTAATCTGACCCTTAACCTGTACAACCCAATTGAAAAAGTTCTACAGGTTATAGGTCATGTTAATGATGGAAGAAGTTTCATTGATTTAGCTCGGTCTCCTTTTTGTACGTCATAAAAAAACCTGGGGTGTGTAGACTTTTTACATCCACTGTATCTACACACGATGCACACAAAAACAGTGCATCTCTGATAAAACCGCGCCTCTCTTGGCGTGCACGTCGCTGATCCGTCGACGTGTCTTTTTGTGTGTTTGTTTGCTCTCCAACAGCAACACCACCACCACCAAGCTCTCAGTGTGTTGTTAACATTGATGAAAAAAAGCACGAACTGTGACGGGAGTCCGCCTGGCAGCTCCTTCACTGGCGCGCTCCGGCATGCCAGCTGAATGTGGGCCAGGGCCACCAGGCTAATGACAGATCACAGGGCAGGCTAGGCTAGGCGGTGGGCTAAAACCAAAATAACGTGAAAAAGGAGAGAGAGGTGTGGTCAGATGTGGTCCATGCAGTAAAGCTGTTCTGATCCCATAGCACATACAGCATGTCCATTTTGATGTCTTCTGTTCCACTGCTGCCAGTAGAGATGTAGAGAACACGTACATCAGGTTTAATAAATTGTTTTCTTTGATATTAACAAAGACACTAAAGACTGATGATTACAAAAATACAATGAAACACCATTTAGAGGTGAAAATCTCCATGGTAAAGGCCCTATATATATATTTTTTTTTAATGTAGTTTTACCCCTTCCACGTGCTTTAAACACATTTAAACTTATGAATCAAGCAGTATAAAAAATGGGTGGATAGAAAACACACTTTTTAAAGTATTCCTTATACCTGTTGTCACTCTCTTGCTGTGAAGAAATGTAACAAAAAGACTCACTCACACAATTCTCCAAATAAAAGGCAAAAAATGCCTGCTTCAAGCTGTTTATTTTGTCACTTGCAGTTGAAGCTTACTGTAAAACTGACACAAAACAGCATACGACAATACTCACAGGCGTGTATGCGTTCTGCTCTGTGGGAACGATGAATATTACTAAAGCATAATTTGGGACCTTCTCTGCTCCATCTTCTTGCTGTTAATTTCACTGCATCTTTTCTAGTCGACCTCAGTGCTGCCCAGTGTGTAGTGACGAAACCTAGTACTCCAAAGGCAACTCTAAATTTGACTTGCCTACTGTATATACTGTAAAAACCATTAAAAAAAAAACGATGACTTGAAATTTGCAAAATAGCGGGGCATTATATAGACAGATTTTTTTTATTCGTTTACGAAAACACGAGGTTCATCAAAGATTCAAAAATGATTTCAGCGTTTACAAAAATATTATGTTAGGTTCATTGAAGACTAAATTGTTAGATTTTTACAAAAGCGTATTTTAGGGTCAATGTACAATAAATTATTTCATTATTTTCCTTTTCGACGATAATTTAGTTTCAATTGATGATAACGTGTTTCTGTCTGCCCTATGAATTCTGCCCAGCAAAAGTGACCATGCAAATATATGACGAGTGCAATTTTCTGCTGAATATACATTTTAGTTTCAGCGATCGTTGTTTATGATTTTGGTTTTGTTGGAAGATAAATATGAATTTTTAAAAAGCACATCAAGTGAGACTAATGTTGTTTTCTTGGGACATAGCATACCTAATTTAATTAGTTTTTATTTTGTAGAGAAATGCCACCGTGTGTGTGCGTGCGTGCGTTGGCGCGCCAGCTCCGGGCCTGGCAGAGTGCTGGGTGACAGTCTTTCTCAGCAGGACGAGTGTAGTGACAAAGTGAAACATGGTCGTGAGGAGCCCGAGTCCATGCTCAAGCCAAGAACAGACATCACAGATAAAGACATCACATGGCCACTTTGTCAAAACAACATTTAGGTTACGAACTTTAAATGTTGTTTAAGTGCCAATAGTACAATAAAAACGTGTTGGCGAGTTTTCAGTGAACCTGTGTTGGCTAAACCTTACATACTCGTTTTCCTAAATATCGAAGACAATTTCGAGTCTTCAGTGAAGGTAGTGTACATAGTTCCGTAAAAACATCAAAGATATATTCGAATGTTCAGTGATGCTACCCAACTTGTAGAGTCTTTGATTAATTTTTGGGAAACACCGAACTTAAGTCTTCAGTGACTCTTACCAGTGGGGGCCACGGTGCTGCTCCACCACATACGATGGTGGTCCCCACATTACTTTCCTTGAAGACAAAAAAAGGTGATAAAAATATTGATGATTAAATGAAAATATTTCAAAATAAATGTAGATCTATTTTAAGATGAGCAGGATAAATAGTGTTTAGTTAACGATTAATAAAGTTGTTTCGTTCATCTCTCTTGTCGGATTTCGTGACGTATTTCCAGTCTGGGGCGCAAAAATCTTTACCCATATACTCTCGTTAAAACTTTGCTGTGTGTAGTAGTTCCTCTTCAATGCAATAGATCGCAAAGACCGAGGGAGGGCACTACCTAACGGTTTCATTAAAAACATTTAAGACTGTTTAGTGGTCATAGAAGCTTACTTATGTTTTTTTTTCATACAAATTGAAAATAATTTAGAGCGGGTATCACCAACCTTTTTGAAGCGGAGAGCTACTTCTTGAGTACAGATGAATATTAGCTATAATTATCAACAATGATCTAACCAGCTAGGAAATAGATACATAAGCAACACATTTTTTTCTATAAAGCTCTGCAAGTGTTTACATTTGTTAGCATTTCTAGGACATCACAATGTCCCATCACTAGTGAGCTATTTCTAGAGCAATAGCCATATTTGTGAATCGTTAACCGTGAATAGGCGGGGGCTCACTGTGCATGCTTTTCATTGGACAGTTATGAACCCCTCTGTATTAAATGTAAAACACATATCCCCCTACTACACACACACAAAGCGTCCCTACAATGAAACTGTTTAACCACATTTATCCTTGTCTGTTTTCCTCGTCTCATTATTCCTCAGAGACTCATTGCTGCCGACATATTCCAAACATGCGGTGGCCAGATATAAACACACACACACATATAATGGTGGTTGATCATTGGTTGACAATGCAGGACATTTGGTTTTGAGCAGTTTGGGGGCAGTTGGCCCCTCACAGGGAGCCTCCAAACTATAGAGGCGACTGGCTGGCAGGCCGACAAGCGCTCTCCCGAAGCACGTTTACGACCAAACGCTGAGCGCCATCTGTCAGTCACTGTAGGAGGATAGCACTGATCAGGATACACACATGTACACACGCATTTCCTGTCTGGCTCAATGCGCTTCCATCAGTGGGAAGTTGGATGAATCAAAGCGCAAGGCTGACTCGTGCATATTGAGAGACACAAACACAGTCTGTTCATCTGCAGGCTTTTCATTACTGACACTGACAACTACATGCTGATTTACTTTACTAGTTTTTTAGGCTCGAACAAAAGTTGAAAGTAGCCATGCTCAGTGGAGTATCTCATACATTTTTGGCCACCTTAAAATGGCTGGGGGAAATGAATTATTCCGGTTAATACGTCTGGGGGAAAAAAATGTTTTTGAAATTCATTACAATTGTAATTTTTTAAGTAATATTCCCTTTTCAATAAGACAGCTCAAAATATGCTTTTAAAAGTCAAATGTTTCTGTAGTTTTGATGCTCATTTGAAACCAAGTGAAAAGTATAAATAGTTTTGTGAACACATTTTATCCATCTTGAACTCATTAATGACTATTTTTAATTGATAAATGTATTTCAAAAAATAAAATATACTTTTAAAGCCGTTTTAGAACTACTATCACTTTTAGTCTCCTGGCTTGTTAGTCATGATTTATTTCAATAAATTGATTAAAATACATTTCCCTAATACGTTAATTTAATTGTGATGTCACTTTTACTGAGTGAATAAGACACAGCAAGAGGCAAAAATATGTTTAATATTTTTCAACTGATTTATTTTTTATTTTTTTTTGCTGAACTAATTTTCTTTAGAAATATTAGTCATTTATTTGTAAAATATATTTTTTCTTAACATAATGTAGGTCTATTGTCACTATTGGTGAATTATTAGTTTTATTAATTAAATCTATCCATCCATCCATCCATTTTCTTTACTGCTTATCCTCACTAGGGTCACGGGCTGCTGGAGCCTATCCCAGCTATCCTCGGGCACGAGGTGGGGTACACCCTGAACCAGTCGCCAGCCAATCGCAGGGCACATAGAGACAAACAACCATTCGCACTAATACAAATAATTAAATATACTTTCGTAAGCTATTTTAGGTCTACTGTCACTATTTTTAAGATCATCAAATATGATTTTCTTAAGATAATTTACTATTAATAAATTGATAAATAAAACAGTGAGAGACCAAAGTAATGTCATTAAATTGCTCTTTTCTTTTTTGAAACAAAATCAAGTCATTAACTGGAATTTCCTCTGCCTCATACAATAACTTGATTCTCTCATGTGAGATAAGTTTGTCACTTTTATGTAAACTGCACTTTTTGCCACATTTATTGTGTGATTTATTATTGTTGATGGGTGAACATCTCCCAAGTATTTTAGTGTTGCAGATGGCCTCTTTAAGGAGCATCCTGGTGTTTAATAGTTCACTATGTAATCTATAAATAAAGAGACATCGCATATTATATGTTTAGCGCATCACTTGTTGACATTTTAATTCATTTTTTGATGAGTTTAAGTTCAATAAGCTTGTAAATACACTGTAGTGGCATCACATGACACTTTATTTTTACAACGCTTCCTGTACCAGCCTGACAAAAACAACAACAACGATTACAAGAAGAGTGCACCATCCCCTCACTTCCCGCGACCCCGCCTCGGACAAAAAGGAAAGTGTCAACAACCCCCTCGCTAACGGCGCAATTAACATGCAAATGAGTGCTTGTCGCTAATGGCGATGGCAACGCGCTCTTATGATGGAAATATGCTTCCCGTTTTGGCCCATGCGGGTTAAACATTAGTCAGCTGAGCGCGGGAGGGGAACCGGGACCCCCACTTCCACCCCGAGGCCTCCCCCAGGGCAGAGGCAGGTGCACCGGCCCACTGTGCACGCGCACACACACACACACACACACACAGGACGAGCAGGCGGTTGTAATCAGCCTGGTTCAGCCTGTCATCCTGGTCAATAAGTTATGCCCTCAACTGCTTTTGTTCTAGGCCGCCGCCTCTTTATTCACACCGAATTCACTTTCTCCCGACGCCCTCGGGCACACAAGCACATGCACCCTGCCAGCAGACCACGAGCAAATGTAAACACACACACACATGCATGAGTTATTAGTGTAGCTACAAAATCCATTTACTGATGTAACTTGACTTACAGTACGTGTGACCCAACAAATGTTTTTAGATATGAGCCGTCGCTCGAACGCTTTTTTTTCTTTTTTTTTTCATCTTGAGTTGCGGACAAAAAATGTTAGTTAAGAGCGTTAGCTATGGTGGCAGCGAGCTTCACGACAAGCCGTTGCTTGGCAGATGGAGACCATTTCTTCAGAAAATAATCTGAAGCTGTTTCTTACCAGGTGGCACGGCGGACGACTTGTTAAGAGCGTCTGCCTCACAGTTCTGAGGACCGGGGTTCAATCCCCGACCCCGCCTGTGTGGAGTTTGCATGTTCTCCCCGTGCCTTTTCTCCTGGCACTCCGGTTTCCTCCCACATGCCAAAAACATGCATGGTAGGTTCATTGACAACTCTAAATTGCCCGTAGGTGTGTATGTGAGTGCGAATGGTTGTTTGTTTATATGTGTGCCCTGCGATTGGCTGGCCACCAGTTCAGGGTGTACCCCGCCTCCTGCCCGATGATAGCTGGGATAGGCTCCAGCGCGCCCGCGACCCTAGTGAGGAGAAGCGGCTCCGAAAATGGATGGATGGATGAATGTTTCTTACCATTCCCAGTTGAGGTTTCTGGGAAAACTGAACATACTGTAAAACCAAGAGATTTACACATTGTGTTTTTAACCTTTGTCTTCCAGAAGTCCTCTAGCTTAATGCTAACACGCAATACAAAACCCTATACATGGGCTAATGAAACTAGCATTGACGTTACTGTTATTACAAACCTTCAAACAACTTATATTTGAACACAAGCACTTTTGAGTAACAAGCATGGTCACAGAACGAATTAAAGTCGTAAGTCAAGCTGTATTTTCTATAATGCTTATCCTCATTAGGGTCGTTATTGGGTGAGTTAATTCTCTCATCTGACTTTTGGTGAAAGAAGTGGTGTACACCCTGGACTGGTCACCAGTCACTTGGGGGCACATAAATGGACAAACAACCATTCAGTGAACCTAACATGCATGTTTTTGGCCAGTCGTGTTCGGTCAGGGCGACCGAGTTGTTCTCTGCTGGCTTAATCACTATCAGAAGCAATAATCTACATTTACAACCGAGATTCTAATAATTGTTCCATGAAATTATATGAATTTATTCCCAACAGTCTATCTCTTGGGAGTAGGATGTATTCTATATACATTGAAAGCTTGATAAAACGGACCCCGATATAACGGATATCAGATCAAACGGACTGTAGGTGAACTATGTGTCCAAAAATAGTTTCCATTTGTCACTTAAACTGCTGTTGACGCAGTCTGCTCTGCTGCTGTTGTTTGCTGGCGCTGTGGCGCAATGCAGGCAGAGACGAGGACTGATGTATTTCTGGGTCACAAATATACAATATTACAAGCTCTCATTCCAAAAGACGTGCCTCCCGTGCCTACGTGGCGGCCATGTTGAGTGTGGGGCATTGACGTGGTGGCCGTGTGATGATGGGTCTATCTATTGTCTATTTAGCTTTTTCTTTCTTTCTTCTTTTTTTTTAAAATATTGAATTACAATAACTTTGTACTGTACTGGGCATTTTAGGCCACGGGAGAAAAAAAAAACCTACAAAACATGTGTACATGTATATAAAATATTTAGTCATGTTATTAGATAAATATTGATTGTGACCTACTCCAGATAATGTAGTTTGTGTAGTACTGATGGGCTCTATGATTGTGGTGTGATATTGGTGGTAAATCAGGTAAGCAAAATCAGAATAATGCCATCTTTTTACGTGTTTTGGGTCGTTAACAGCAGATGAAGATGTGTTCTTGTGAGGCTTTTCACCCGAGTGCGCCTGCCCATAAGGAACCCTCATTTACATGCACGCCTCAAACATGCGTGTGACATTTGTGTGGTGCTGCGTGTGATTTGCATGTGCTCGCTATTTAGCGGCCTCACCACCACCCTTGGCGAATGTAACACGGCCGGCCTTCGCAGTTGTTGGCCTCCTAATTAGGCAGAATTAAGAAGTATTCCTCAGCCCATTGAGGAGTCCATTTGCTTTGAAAGGCAAGCATAATAAACCTTAAGTCATTGCTAAGCAGCTTCCCTTGACAACATCCTCCTCAGTGTCGCGCGCTTAAAAGGCCGTCGCAGCTACCCGCCTATTTACTTCCCATCTGCCAGCACACACACATGCACACGCATACACGTGCACACGCCCGCACACACACGTGCAGCCAACTCATTCCTAAAGACAAAAACAGCAGCAGCAAATGAACTCTTTCACTCCGTCTCAACTCACAGAAGGCCTCCTCTCCTTTCTTTTTGCCTCCCTCTATTATTTCTCTTAATCTTCATTTGCATGACCGTCCCCCCCACACACCCCACCCCAACAAAAATGTGTATAATCCTCTGCTTTTTACAATCGTGTAATCCCACCACCTCTCTGTGATGTCATTCTCCCCTTCTGGGTCCCATGTGAACAATTATCTTGTAATCTGCACAAACATACATTCTGTCATTGCAGAGATGAGACATGGGGTGGGGGGTGGGGGGCACCCATGGGACCTGTGGACAAACCGCTCAGCACTCCCCAAGGTGGATCAACCATCCAACTGGGCTGCATTAATATAACCTCTTTTCCCTCTCTTTCATTTTTGCTTGGTAAAAATCTTGAAATGTTGTGCAACTTAGATGCAAATTTTTTTTTAATTACAATACTCTTTTACTCTCACATTGTATTTTGAGGCACTGGAGATGTTTTGTTCTTTTTTAATAGTATTCATGTGACTTGTTTTATATAAAAATTACAAATTAGTTAAACTATGATGCCCCATTTACAATAGAACGCAGTAACTTGTTCATTTAATGATGGCTTTATTGTTGTGGGTTATAAAGTAAGTTGTGCTTGCAGGGCGTTCAATTTCAAATTGTATTTAAATGTAATATTTTCCCTAATAAAGACATTGCAAAAGACATTTTTAATATGTATTTTAAATTTTAAAAAATATATACATTTAATATAGTAACATTTACTAGCCAAGTTATATTAATGAGTAGTTTTGGTTTCTTACAGGAAATAGATGGATGAAGCTGTATTCATCTCATGAGGGAAATTAAATAGAAATTAAATACAGTCCAATAATACAAAAATATCCTATAGCTTTTTCCCTAGAGCAAGTTTGAATAAATTACATTTCTATTTTTTTATTCTTCAAATTAAACATTGTTATGTAATTTTTTGAACTATGACAAAAATGCAAGTGATATTCATCACGTGATTATTTCATTAAATAGTTTTAAAACTTGACTCAAATTGAATACAATTGCAAAATGTGCTCACGTTAATTCCATACACTGCATGCCCTTTTTTTTTTTTTTAAATACACTTTTTAAAATGATGTAGATATGTGTAAGTCAATGTTGCAGGCTCGTGTCTTATTTAATGCAGTATCCCTAAAAAGGAAGGTTCATTTGTTCGAATCATTTTCGTAATGTTCTCAAATAAAGAGTAAGACGGTTAATATGATCAATAATTTTAGTTTTATTGAAATGTCATCCAGGTCCCCTGGGTGATTAATAATAAATATTTCATCAACAATGTAAAAAAATAAAGACACACAGTCTCTGGGCGTAACAAATTGAGCAGTAATGTCACCATTCGAGCAACATGCACAAAGTAACAATAAAACAAATCAAATGAGAGCATGTTTGTACAATGAGTCACTCATGAAAAGTTACATTACAAAACTATAAAGTCAATGTCAAGGAAAATAAAAGCATGTTTTAATATGGAACTCGTTTTTTGTTCCCCTCCCCCGTTTCAATCCTTGGTACAAGGCACAAAGCATTCTTCATTTTCACAAAATAAAGAGAACCAAAATGTTCATGCACAACAATATTTTTTTTCCTTTTCTTTTTGTTTGCTTTACCTTCAAGTTTGAAAGTGTCAGTCTTTAGTATCACACAAGTCCTTGGTACAAGGAGGGAATTAACACACATTTTCTCAGATGGACCCACAAGAAAACAGACAACAACATGCACGAATCCACGCTCCTCAAAAAGTCCTTGGAAATTATCTACAAAGGTTCACAGACAGTCTGGCATCATTTCATGCCGTCCTTGGCCTCCCCTGTGAGTCTCGTCAGGCCGGAGGAGGTGATGGGGATGTGCGGCGGAGGAGGAGGCGGAGGCGGAGGAGGAGGCACCTGGCAGATGGCGCACGGACACGGCAACCCGGCCCAGTGCTGGAACCCGGAGCCCAGCTGCAGGCTGGGGGGCGCGGCACCCGGGGAGCCCTTCATCATGGCGTGCGGGGCCCGGATGGAGGTGAGCGCGGGGAGGGTGGAGGAGGCGGTGGAGGACGAGAGGCCGCCGCCGCCCAGGAGCGGGTGCACCTGGTGGGCGGCCGCTGCCGCCGCCGCCGCCGCCGCCGCGGCCGCCGCGGCTCCCGGGTGCGCCACGGTGCCGCAGTGGAAGGCCGAGTGCTGGCCGCCGTAGATCTCGCCCACCAGCCGCTTCATCTCGTCCAGGGAGCTGTTGAGCATGAGGATGTAGTTTCGGGCCAGCAGCAGCGTGGCGATCTTGGACAGCTTGCGCACGGAGGGTCCGTGCGCGTAGGGCATGACCTCGCGCAGGCCGTCCATGGCCAGGTTGAGGTCGTGCATGCGTTTGCGCTCGCGGCCGTTGATCTTCAGGCGCAGCTGGTACATCTCCTGCTCGGTCACCTGCTTCTTCAGTTTGAACTTGTTGCCGCCGCCGTCGCCACTCTCCACCGACGATGAAGACGAAGCCGACTTGGACTCCGACGTCTTGCCGCCCTGCGTGGACGAGGAGACCGGGTGGTGGCGGTGGTGGTGCAGGGGAATTAGTTGCGGGTGCAGGTGGTGGAAGTGGTGGCTGGGGAGGTGCTCTCGGAGGAACATGGCATCCATGTCCGGGGATGAGGCTCTGCTGCTCGGGCTGGAGTCTGAATTCATTTTATGGCTCGGCCTCCGAGGCTTCCTCCCCCCTCTCTCTCTTCCTCACTCACTTTCTACCTCTCTCTATCCTATCTCTCCCTTTTTTTGGTGCTCACCTGCGCACTTTTACGCACCACTTG
Source organism: Phyllopteryx taeniolatus (assembly GCF_024500385.1). Taxonomy (NCBI): domain Eukaryota; kingdom Metazoa; phylum Chordata; class Actinopteri; order Syngnathiformes; family Syngnathidae; genus Phyllopteryx; species Phyllopteryx taeniolatus. Next base: position 19,842,946 of record NC_084512.1, read on the forward strand.
TCTTTCTTGTCTTCCCGTCTCTGTGGTGGCTCAGTGAGGTGTCACTGGCTATTTATACGGGGCGGCCACACAAAAGCTGCTTTGCAATTCATAACGCCTTAGAAGGATGACGCGCCTCTTTTTTCTTTTCTTTTTTTTTTTTTTTTTTTTTGGCTAGAGGAGGAGGAGTGGGCGTGCTTTGACTGTCCCACTGACCACGGTGCGCATCCATTCAGCGCTATTGTCAGAACACTGTCGGGGGGGGGGGCAGAGCTCGCCTCTTCTCTCCGCTCATTTTTCTACTTTCATTTTCACTCGAGCGTTCTCATATTCTGCCTTTTTTTGGGGGGGGGGGGGGGGGGTGAAGGTCAGTGCGCGTTTTACGCACGGAAAATATTGGCTCTTCCTCCTTCGATTCCCCCAAATGCAAAAGTAAACTAATTTCAAATAAGATCTAGTCAAGTACACTGAAAACAAGTCCTTTGAATGTACTCCATTTGAAATTGAATTTCGAGGAGAGGATGGGGAAATTCCGTTAGTTTGCCATATTTTAATCATGTGTAACCGATGTACATGATCGAATTGTGCCTGTGTAAATAAAAAAAAAATGTTAAAGTCAGAATAAGAAACGCAAAAGGGAGACTCCACTAAACTGTATAAGGGAAAAGTGGTTATAAATGTGGCCTGTGGCTTCATGAGCCCACAAGTTTGATTCCCCTCAAGGTATTTGCCAGTGAGGAGTGAAATGCTAAAGTCACATTATTACTTTTTTTCCCCCAATTGGTTGCAATTATCCAAGTTTTTTTTTTTTTTTGCTTCATGTTTGAGTGCTTGCAAGGCAGGCAAAAGCGGCCCGAATCTGGACCTAGATGCCTTTCTATAAAGACCCGGACCTGTTATTAAATAATTAGTTTCATTTAATTAGTGCACCTTTTCCCACATTTACAGTTGAGCGAGGGAGTGTTTTGCGAGCAGTGGGAGCGAGACACAGAAATCTGTCGTCCAGATCTGGACCTAGATGCCTTTCTATGCAGACCAAGCAGTAAAACATTTTGACAAGTTTAATTGGCACGTGAAACTTTGTACACATTTATAGTTGTCTTCTGGGTAGTGGAGAGAGTGGGTGCTTTGTGAGGCAGGCAAGTGGTGAGAAGCAGGGGGGAAAAAAATTCTATATTCAGGATCTGGATCTAGACATTGTTTTAGATGGCTGTGTACAAAATTTGGACAATTGGTGCAATTATTTTTTTTTGCCCTGTTGTCTTATGGGCAGTTCTGCAAGCGGGTGCTTTTACGAGGCAGGAAAGTGGTGAGGAGGAACGTGACGCAGAAATCAAGGGTGCCGATTTTGTTTGATTGTTTGTAATTTATTCCACATTTACGGTCGAGCAGGTGGGGGTTTGTATATTTATTTATTTATTTATTTATTTATGTATTTATTTTTGAGGCAGGCAAGCTGTGTGGCGCAAGACAAAGGAATGTGCACTCCCAATCTGTACCCAATTACAGAGCTACTATTCAATTATTTTAACGACGACTTGTTTTTAGCTGAACGTTTCCCACATTAATGGATGTTTTATTGACAGTAGAGCGAGTGGGTGTTTGCGAGGCGCACGAGCGGTGAGCAGAGACAGCCCCTCTCTCATCTCTCTCGCAATCTCGCTGTCTAATATCTCGATCTGTCCAGCGCTCTTTTTCCATCGCTCTCCATCTTGCTCTCTCCATCGCACTTTCTCTCTCGGTGTGTGTTTGCTGTATCTATATCTAATCTGTATAGTGTGTCACTGAGATGTACCCGCAGCCGCAGGGCGCATGCGGGAGAATGAACACGAGTGGCAGCGACACTGTGCGCTCTGCTGGCCATATGGCAGCATGTGGGCGTCAGTGCCGTGACCCGCTGTACCCACTACCCCCACCACACACCCCCCTCGTCTGGACCCTCCTCCTATAAACCTTATTATTTGGCCCCAATCCCAGTTGAATGGCACACCAGGACCGCAAAGTACAACGACTAATCGTCCTGCGTGTTATTTAGCCGCTTATAACCTACAAAACAAGCAAGATGTTAAAAACTATATGAAGATTGGGATAATCATGAATAGACTTCGTGTTTTCGGCTGTCCAAAACACAAAAGTACCACCTAAAAAGTACTTAGCTCTCCAAGTACCACTATCACAGCCAACATTAAAATACGTTAGGGTAGTAGGCCTAAGTGTTCATCCTAAAAAGTATATGTGATATTATTGTAAACCACTGTAAAATTATTCACAGTTTGAACATTAATACTGTTTAAATATAGGAACATTGAATGAAAAAAAAAAACCTGTACTTTTCAAAAGATCATTTAATTAATATTCTACTGTCAGGTCATACAGGCAGTTTTAACATGTATGACAAAAAGTGTTGTTTTTTTAAACTGTAAACGCCACCTTTAATTTCTCTATAATGGACATTTGGTCAATTGATTTAGCCTAATATTTTTTTTAACAAGGGTTCTTACTTACTAAGCATTAAATTTTTAAAAAAAAAGTTAAAAGTTAAAGGGTTTTGTACTTAGATTTAATTTTAATTTAGTACTTTAGAAGCATGCTGTCGTGCAGCTTTAAATTAAATGTTTTTTTAAAATTATATTATTTTATATTTTCATTCAACTAAATGAAAACCTAACTATTCAATAAAAAAAATCTAAATTCTGTGAATTTATCATTTTATTTTGTAACCTTTGTAGTTAGAAATACAACAAAAAGATGGTTTCTTCATGTTTCAGATTCAAAGACAAATTTTATTGGACAGAAATAATATTTGTCAAAATATTTGAGGAATTTTGGTACTTTATGATTTGAACTATGTCTGCATTGAATAATATGGTTATAAATAATATGAAAACCAAACAAAAAAAGATTTAAGCAAACTGCATGCAAATTTCTGTGTTTTTAGGTGAAATCGTAATGTTATATTGAAATGAATAATCATTTAAAATGAATTACAAATAATTTCCATAGGGATAATCCACCAAATTGATTTGTGTGTGTGTGTGTGTGTGTGTGTGTGTGTGCGTTTGGTTAAAACAAATCCATATTATTGCGGAATCAAATCCATGATAACCAAGTAAGTTTTCATATACAGATGATTTATTCTTTTTATGGTCTTGAAAATTATTCAAACGTAAGCAAAACTGCAACATTCTGCATTTCTTGACACAAATGAAATTGAAATAGAGTTAAGATGATTGAAAAAAGTTTCCATAGGCATAATGTATATTAACGTTTTTGTGTGCGGGGTTAAAACAGCTTCATATTTTTTCCCCATTATTATCAACTAAATCGTTCAACTAAGGTTGCATCATCAGATAATTTATAATTTTATAATCTCCTTGTTGAAATGAATAATGAAATATGATGACAAAACAGGATAATGAATTACATTGCTTTTTTTTGTTGTTGTTGTGACATATCCATATTTGTTACCAATTAACTCCCATATTTAACATTCAACTAAGTTTTTATATTCGGATGATTTACGCTTTTATACTCTCCTTGAAAATTGTTCAAATGTAAGCGAAACAGCAAAATGATAATTTTATCCGCAAGGTTAGTCTTATGTTGAAATTATCAAACCGTCTGTAAGAGTGTTTCGCTGACACCGTTTGGTTCATATATTTTTTTCTTTTAAGATGAATATTTTGAATGTATTTTATTTTTACTGCTCACACCTGAATTTCCCCTCTGGGGATCAATAAAGCATCTCTATCTTAAATTAATAATTGATTAAGATGACTGTATTGCGAATGCAATAATAAATTGTTTGTTTGTTTGGTTAAACAAATCCATATTTACTATACATTTAAAAGCCATTCTTTCCATTCAGCAATGCTTATGTTAAATCTTTCCAGGCATTTTTAAATTCAGATGATTTCTAATTTTAGATAGTCATCAAAAAGTTCAAATGTAAGCAAAATTGCACAGTTCAGTTGAGAATTCATGAGCATGTCACAATGATGTTGTTATACTTCATAATTTCAGACGAAACCTTCATAAATATGACTGTAAAGTGTTTCGATTGGTGAGAACGCATTCAATTGAGTCAGTCTTGGCTTCTCTCGGCCCTGTTTTTTTTTTTTTTTTTTTTTTACAGCTAAGTGGACCAACAGCTCACAATGACAGCACATCTTTCCTTCATCCATCTATCCATCCATCCATTCGTCCGCCCGTCCGTCTGTCAGTCCGTCCACTCCACACCCGCCCCCCCCATGGCACTTGAAATAATAATAAAGTCGCTTGCCGACTCTCCTCCCGCGTGCTGCGCCATGAGATCGCCCTGGTAGAACAGTTTTAAAAAAGGAAAAAAAAAGAAAGAAACGCACATTGACGGCTCCTTCATTGTTGGCCCAACCGAAAAAGAAGGGCCCTTCCTCATAAAGGTGCGAGACCAAAGCGGCGGGCCCTCCTTTGCTCTCGCCTGGTGGCATTTCAAAGTGTCAAGCTTTGAATACCAATTGCTTGAACTGGACATATGTGGATCCGCTGTAAACCTGCTAATCCCGTCCCCAAGTGTTCCTTTGTGTGTGGGGGCAGCTTCGCCGGCCCCTGAGAGAAAGTGTTCCTAATCCGGCCAATGTGTGTGTGTGTGTGTGTGTGTAGGATAGAGAGTTGTGTGTAAAAATGCCTTGAGAGGCTATCATTTCTTAGAATTACTCACAATAAGTTAGGGATATCGGGCCTTCGGGTGAAATTTCAGAATGAGCCTAAAATGCACTCCAATCTTTACAGGAGAATGTATGTAATTTCACCTTCTATAAAGACTCTTCTGGTCTCTCTGTTGCAACCTGCTGACGTTCTCAGAGGGAAGTGGCCGCTGAGCTTGGAGTATCATCAGCAGGTTGCGACAGAGATACAGAAACTGGAGGAGTCACAGAAAGGCGTAGCAGTGGACGTCGCTATCGGTCGATTCTTTGGCTCAAGGTTTCTGACAAACTAAACATAAAACAAAAACAATTACACCTCGTGTATTTAAAACAACCATATTGCTTAGCCTCGAAGTCCGCTAGCTTAATGCTAACGCTAAATAGCATCTATGTGCTTTAACCCTTAAAGCAACGGCTTGAATACAAACGGTGCAGCAACACATAGACAGATAAATGTAACAGTAATCACAGGCCTATATTCTTTATCCTCTGTGTAGAACAGCTAATATTAGTGCTGTACTGATGAGATTATATGGAGTGGTATTTATCCTCATAAAATACACATTACAACAATTTCTGCTGTTTTTTTTTTTTTTTTGAGGGAATGCTGGTTCTATTCATTTGAATGGGGAAAGATGATTTGACATACGAGAGTTTTGAGTTACAAATGTGGTCACAGAATGAATTTAACTTTTATATCAAGGCACCACAATAAAAGTTTGTATTTATTGGTCGATATTATTATTAACTGAGCTTAAAATTAGATACTAAATACCCCGAAGCTTTCAAGAGGAGTGTATGATAGATTTTTGTTGGTCTTTTTGGGCGTCCCTGAAATCTATACCAAATTAGTCATCCACTTGAGACATGTAAACCCTCCTTCGAATAGACACTCACGTACTGTATTAACCTGTTAACTGTTGTCCATTTGAACTCTGTGGTGAACCAAAATACCAGTACCTACAAAGGTATCAATCACGCATTTGTGACTTTTGATTTCTGTCTCTGAGGGTGCTGCTGGTTTGGATAGCAACAGAGTTCAAAAGTAGACCCCCAATAGTGGTGGTATTACTTTCAAGACAGTCCAGGAGCCTTTGCGGTGCTGGGGTCTGATTGGAGCCTTTTAGTACCAAGACGTGCCAAGAACTAAAAGTTCCTGGAACTCAAAAATTGCTTTTACTTACCATGCATCTCCGCATTGTTGTTCATAAACTTTAGTCCTCCAAGTGTGAGTCACGCAAGGTAACAATGCTGTGCATTATTCGAAAACAAGTGCAGTGAACTTGCACTTTTAACAAGCTAATAACCGTCATGGGTGGGCCGTGCAGCCCCCACCCAGCAACCAACTCCGCTCATCCTCTCCAACAAGGAGCGCGGGCTGTAAAGTGCGAATGAGCCAAGACAGTAATTGTTGATCAAATTATATCAACGCAACATCTTCCAACTGAGAGCAGCGTGATGCTTGTTTAGAGACGTTGGGAGGTCAAGGCCACGGTGGAGATCAGGTCAGTGGTGCCTTGCGTCCAAACCTATACATTCCGAGTGTTAGAAAAATGTTTTCTTTCACCAGTATTCAGTCAGTATATGACTCTTGTTGAACAGAAGTAACAAGTGTTAATGAAAATCGTGTCATAACAATAAATAGAATATGAATATATTAGCTCATTAGCACACAATTAAGATGCAAAAAAAATGCTAATTCTTTACTAAAATTGGACCAGTTAGCTATAAATGATAAAAGAAAATAATAATTATGTTAGAATCAATTTAATTGACCATTAAATGTTGTGGTGTCAGTGGTTTGGGTGCCTGTTACTCCTTTTTAGTGGGAAAAATAATATATTCATTATAGAACATAAGTGAAGATGAATTCATTCAACAATAAATCAAAAGTAAAGTATAAAGAAAACACATAACAATTATATGAAATAAATCAAATGAAATAACAAATAAAATAATAAAACAAATAAAACTAATAAAATGAAAATCTGAAAAATGAATGTAAAATGTAAGTATACAGTATACAATAAAAAACACATTTTAAATAGAAATAAAGAAAACAAATAAAACTAATAAACTACATTAAAATAATATTTAAATAAATATAAAAGTAAATAAGGAAAACCAATTAAACATAAATATAAAATGTGGATACAATAAAAACAATGCATCCATCCATCCATTTTCTGTACCACTTTTCCTCACTAGGGTCGGGGAGCCTATCCCAGCTATCTTCGGGTGAGAGGCGGGGTACACCCTAACTGGTCGCCAGCCAATCACAGGGGACATAGAGACAAACAACCGTTCGCATACACTTTCACAATTTAGAGTCTTCAATTAACCATGTTTTTGGGACGTGGGCGGAAACTGGAGTACCTTGAGAAAACCCACGCAGGCACGGGGAGAACATGCAAACTCCAGACAGGCCAGGCCGGGATTTGAACCCCGGTCCTCAGAACTGTGAGGCAGATGTGCTTAAAGAATGCATATAAACTAAAAATAAATAAATACTAATTAAATGTAAAATCATAGAAGTAAAGAAAAGTCGCACCTTATTAAAAGAATATGCCCACATCATCCCTCATTTCATTCGTTGTCCAGATTGACATCACAATATTACAGACCTCACCCCCAGTAAGTGCATAACATTTTGTAACCCACTTTTTTCCATTTTTCTTGAAGTGTAATCAAAGATCAGTACATAAATATGCCAATATAATTCATATAAATAAATGTGGATTATGCCAATGAGGTCAGGTCAAAATGTAATGATTGTACTAGTGTTTATGCTGCATGTAATTTGATTTTGCATTTTTTGTTTGTACTATAGAAAAATAGGTTTTTATATAGGTTTGGGGCATTCTAGCGGCATATGCATATAACAATCAATCTGAGATGCATTATTTGTGATGAGAACATAACATTTTCGAACTAAACCGTAAGTGTAATACTTATAAGAAGTGTAAGAACTTTTCCCACTGATGCATCCTGTGTGAATTCAAGTTGAAAGAGAAAATATCAATAAGACTTTTTGTCTGTGTTTTTCAACAAGTAAACAAACCTTTCAAATTAACCGCCGGCCTTTTAATTAATGATGATCAAACCGTGGGGAGCTTGATAATCACACACCTCACAATCGTCCCTGACTATTGAAGTCCTAATTGATATTTGCAGCGCTTGGATGTTAATTAGGCGCCAAACAAGTAAACGGGAGTAGAAAGAACAGGCCTTCGCGGTTGGACAATACTTTGATGCCCAAGGAAAAGAAAAGAAAAAGTATGTTTAGCGTGGTGTGAAATTGAGTTTTATGTCCGACCACCAGATTTGATGCCTTGAAATGGACCCTTTAATAAACACCATCTACACACACAGTTGTAGGCACTCATGCGTTCACGAGCTCGCCTCACCTCCTCACCCGTCTTAAATCTGACATGTTAATCTCCTCTTGCCTCCTTCTCTCAGATACACAAACATGCTGTCCTTTCAGAGACTACACCCCCCCCCCCCCCCCCCCCCCCCCCCCCTCATTTTCTGCTCATGTGCACCCATTGCGAAGGGCCCAAGCGGACACAAAGTGACGCAGCGAGACCGGAGGATGGGAGGAGTGGGATTGTGCTCCAAATAAAGCCATAGTTAAAAGGAGAACCCTGTTGCAAATATCCTGCCTGGCTGGCTGTTTAAGAGTGCGTGTGTGTGCGTGCGTGCGTGCGTGTGTGTGCGTGCGTGCGTGTGTGTGTGTTTGTAAGAGAGCGAGAGAGAGTGAGAGATACTGTATGAGTGTTTGTGAGATTGAATGAGTGTATGAGAATTTAAGTGTGTGAGCGTCTGTGTCACTAACAATAGTATAGCATTATTTAACGGATAAATAATTACATACAAAAAGTCACTGATGGTGTAATGGTACACTCGCCTGACTTTGGTGCGGGCAGCGTGGGTTCAGTTCCTACTCAGTGACAGTGTGAATGAGAGTGCGAATGGTAGTCCGTGTCTATATGTGCCCTGCGACTGACTGGCGACCAGTCCAGGGTGTAGTCCGCCTTTCGCCCGAAGTCACCTGGGATGGGCTCCAGTGCCCCGTGACCCTAACCAGGATAAGCGGTGTTGAAAATGGATGGAGGGATAATTACATACAACTACCTCATTGACCTAGCTACAGACAAATACGTGCATGTTTCTTTTTAGACTATGCAGACGACTCCATAGCATTATCCATCAACAAAAATGTATTCAAAATTGATCTTTAAATCTGAGATTGGTCAGTCTGTTTTTTGGGGGCGTGACTTTGCGACAGGTGAATTCCCCAGCATGCCTCTCTGGACGAGCGAGAAGCGACTTCACAAAGTCACGGCGAGTTCGGCGGGAGCTAGCACTTTAATATTAATGCGTCTGGAATCTCGCGTCGGCCTTTTCGAGACACGCGTGGCGCACACGTCCGACAGTAAATAGACACCAGGCTCTGACGACATTTTTCAAGTTTGTTTGACACATTTAAAATGCTAATAACCCCTTTATTATGTGCTACATCAAATGCAAATGCTGCGTTTTACTGCCGCCGAGTTGGGTCCATGTCGGCATTTGCATATCTTATGTCCGTCTCCTTTGCATGCGCTGAGGAAGCTGGAGGGGGTGGGGGAGGATCGGCGGGCGTGCCGAGTCCTAATAAATAACATTAACAAGGCGCTTCCCGATAAACAAGTCCCAATAACGCGGCCCCATTAACGAATGCGAGGCAGCGGCCCATTTAAACGCGGGCGTTTGACACCGGCGGCATATGGTGTGCAAATCCGCACAGAATGGAGAACGATAACGCCCGCTGCGGCTATGCGCAAATGTCACGGCCGAGCATACGGATTGAAAAAACATGGCTTTAGTAGCAGACGCTTTATGATGTGGTGGAAATGCCGCAGAGGAATTTGTCTCTTTAGTACCAAGTGGCGTAGGCCTACGGCTGCAAGGGGGTGCGTATGAGAGGGTGGGAGAGAGGTGTTTGTGTGTGTGTGGGGGGGGGGGGGGGGGTGAACGTTTTTGAGTGAGTGCATGTGTCAATGTGAAAGAGAGTGAGTGTGTAAGTTAGAGAGAGCCCATAAGTTCGAGACACAGTGTGTGAGAGTGTCTGGGTGAGTGTGTGTGAGTGTGCACGTTTGTGGATAGCTGAGCCAGAGTGTGTGTGTGTGTGTGTGTGTGAGAGCGTGAGCATGTGTGAAAGTTTGAGTGAGTGTGTGCGTAAGCGTGAAAGAGTGTGAGAGAGAGCGGGTTTCAATAGGTGAGGGGGAGAGAGCGTTTGTGAGAGAGAGCATGTCCTGTATGCCCAAGAGGCTGTGAGAGTGTATGAGTGTGTATAAAAGTGTAAGGATGAGCGTAAGTGTGAGTGTGCATACAGTGTATGTGGAAAGTGAGAGAGTGTGCATGTATGAGTGAGTGTGAGTTAGGGTGTGAGAGCGTGTGTTAAAGTTTGCGAGTAAGAAATAGTATATTTGAGAGTGTGAATGTGAGAGAGTACGTTTGAGTGAGTGAGGAAGTCAGAGGAAGTGCGCTAATGTGAGAGACGGTGTGCGAGTGGCTGCGAGTGAGAGAGAGCACGTACGTGTGAGAGTGTGATTGAGTGTTAGGTGTGAGATTGTAATTGTGAGAGAGTGTGTATATTTGAGCGTGACGGTGTGAACGTGTGTGTGTGTGAGGTGAGAGTGTGTGACGTGAGTGTGAGTGTGCATATATGTGAGGCAGAGAGAATGTGTGAGCAGTGGTCCACAGTGTGTGTGTGTGCGTGCGCATGTGTGGTATATATAGGACAACAGTTAAGAAACTTAATGTTTAGCTGAAAGTCTTAATCAGCTCCCTTGCGGGACCATTAAAAGCCGGCGTAAACATTCCATAAAGCGTGTCATCATATTTCGCCCGTTACGGCGCCGCCGATGGCCGCAGAGGCAATACGTTAGGAATACGAGCTGCTGTGCGCTGACACTTCGAGGCGTCTGCCCTTTATCAGCCGTTATGCCTTCTCAGGTGACTCGTGCGCTCTTTAAATTGAAAGGCCGACTAATAGCGAGCTTGTAGCGCTAGCCTTTGCCCATTGGGATTGACTTAACTGTGTAAATAAATGTATATATTCTGGATAACTACTACGTAGTCTCATGGGTCAGGTTAGTAGTATAATTTCAGCTATACCAGGTCCCAGCCGATGCGGCTCATTTTTGAAGATTGGCACCAACGTAATATTTTGTAATATGTTTGCTCAAGAAAAATAGCACTCTACAGCAGCGGTTCGCAACTGTTGTGAGCTTGTCGCGGCCCACTTTTATAGAGGTTTAGAGCAATGACGAATGCTTCTGACAACTGATGGATAATGTATAAAAAGCTATTTCAAATGAGTTCCACCAAAACCATATTGGTCACCATGACGTCCGCTCTCCAGAGGCTGAGCTGCACTGTATTTGTTTACAGTGTAAACTAGTAGCTGAAGTGCGAGGAAGATATACTAAAAATTAAAATAAGACCACATACCATTTTTGTTTTTAATTAGCTGTCGGCAACACGCGCAAAATGGGTCCGCGACCCACCATTTGACAATCACTGCTCTACAGTATTTATTACTTTATAAAAACATACAATAATAATATAAATTACATAGAATGTAAAGAATTGAACAGTGTGTGTGTCACGAGTTCATGCTTCACTGCCCATTGACATTGTGCTCCTACTGGTCAGTGCAACTTGGCCACAGTAATAACACAAACCTACATAATACACGAAGATGATGATGGGAATGGAAAAGTAGCTTTTGTCGCCACAATGTTCATCAATTGCTTTTAAACGTCACTCTTTTCTCCTTCCAGCAATTATCGCCCCCTTTTAACACAAGTCCTCACGAGCCGGCTGGCACCGCCTCGAGTGCGCAAAGTGCACAAGATGCTAATGCTTTTGTCGTTCGCTACTTCCTCCCACCACTCCTTCCTTAATCTCTCCTCCCTCGCCCTCACCCTCTTCTCTCTTTCGCCGCTTAATCCGCTCCACAGCCGTGAAAACTCTCCATGAGGGACAGATGACCCGTTCTAATGGGACCAGTGCATCATGCACAATCTTCGAGGGTACGCACGCACACACACTCACACACAAACTAGTCATTAGTTTCATTTTTGATGATTTGAACAATACGCGGTAAACTTGGACTACATGATTTAAATGCTCCCATTTAAAACATTCAATAATGTTCCAAACATTGTTTCATGAAGCATGTAGTTAGCCTTGCTAGCTTAGCAACACCTAGGCCTCATTTTCGTAGCATGACATTAGCATTCTGGTTATGAGCATTTTATTTGTAGAGCGGCTTTTGTGCTCAAAGACACTTTATGAGTTACAATTTACAAAACGGGTAAGGCAGGAAAAAATAACACGCAGCACAGTGCCAATAGAATTATTTTACAGATAACACAAGTACATCAGTTACCTTGAAGCAGACAAACGTGTTCCTGTTGATTTTTGACAAATGCACTCGCTATGCGGACTGATTTCATTTATTTCAGTTAGTTTTGAGTTTGGCAAAAGAAAAAAAAAAAAAAACACAAAAAAACAGAAATCCTTTCAACTCTGTTTGGAATAAAATGATTCGCAAATGCACATTTTATTTTATTTTTTTTGGGTGATAATTCGCGTCGCGGGATAAGCGGTAGAAAATGGATGGATGGTGATAATTCTACAGTATATAATAATATGCAATACAGAGAGTGATTTGGACAGACTCACGCTCCAAAACAAACAGTGATACGTGTACGTATGGTTCGTCTCTGCTAGCGAGCGACAGGCAGACTTGGGCCACATAGCTGCAGTGGTCGTGCTTCAACAGATGGCCTGGTAGATCCCCGGCAGGGAAAGCGGGGGAGGTAGAAGCAGTCAAAAGAGGGGAGCCAGGGGCTGGGGTGGGGGGGTATTAACCGCCTCTTAGGGGGTTGACAGTGTGGGCGAGGGAGGGAGGAGACGTGACCACAAGCTATGGATTGTGCTGACGAGCTCTGTTTACATGCGAGATCACTTACACAAACACGAGGGAGGTGTACGACCCTGAAGCGTCTTTAAACTTTTCTGCCGTGCTCCGGCCACACGCAATGACCGGATCTCAGTTTTCTGTCAACTTAGCATTTTCTGTTCATCTAGTTTGTGTATGTATTTCAAATTTGGTAGCAAACAGACTGAGGAGGAGTTCATCTTTGAAGGACCTGTGAAACTGGTCAGAATGACCCTGAAATGACGCTGGCAGACTTCCTGTGTCGTTTGAGGCATGGATTCTTGGGGCTTTTTTGTGAGTCTTCTCGTAATAGAATTTTTTTTTATTGGATGACAGTGACTTACTCAATTGTGACCCCTTAACTTTTTTTTTTTTTTTTGGGAAAATTCACCCCCAAAGCCACTTTCACTTAGCAATGTGTTGTGCTATTTGATTGGCATGGCTATCATAAGAAGACCCATTTTGGTTTGAAGCCACCATTTACGGACATCCATTATTTGGCCATTTCCTTTAAAGACGAATTCATCCTAAAGATTTTGTAGGATTGCTGCCAAATTTGAACTGACTATAATAGACAGAAGGCCAACATCCATCCATCCATCCATTCTGTCAACCGCTTATCCTAATAATTTAAAAGTTAAACTTTAGGACATTGTGTGTGGGTGCAGCATGGCCACCAAGTTTGATGACCATTAAACACGAAACTCTGGGTCATGACTTAAAAAAATAAATCAAATCAGCCCCCAAACCTAGTTTTACTTAGCAACATGAAATTTACCAAATGTGAACAGAGTATAATAGACAGCTCGACAACACTGAATTACGGATAATGTGAATTTTGGTCAGTGCGTGTCAGTGGAACACAGCGGCAAAGTTTGATGACGTGCCATAAAACTGCACAGAGGACCCGAGATACACGAGTTGCAGCAGCAGTAGCTCCTTCTCCATCTGCACCCAAAAGACCCCGACAATGAGGCGAACATGTCACTGCCTGAGCCCAAACAGAGGGATGGAGAGCGGACAATGGGGGTGGGGGTGGGTGGTGAGGACCGGGGAGGGACACATTAACAAGCTATAATCTCAACTGCCTTATCCATAATGCATTGTGTGGGCCAATTTACATGGTGCTGTTCCCTCTGGGGGAAAGGAGATCATCCATCACGCTACTTTATTAGCTCCCTCACTCACTCATACACACACACACACAGACACACACACACACGCACACACACTGCGGCTTATTTATCTCTCCCTGTCCCTCTGTTTTGCCAGAGCCGATGCTTCAAACCGCTGCTGCCTCGATAAAAAATCTCGGAGTCCATTCGGGCAGACGGAAACTGGCAAGGTGGTGGGATAGTTTTTTTTTTCTCCTCCCAAAAAAAAAAAAAAAAAAAAAGAAAAATGATGACAACGTTGTTGTAAAATGTGCTGCACATCCGCAGCCAGTCTGAGTCGCCGCACACTCACAGTCTGGTGTTATTTTGCATTTTGTCATTACTTTCCATTGATTTATTCAACAGTTTCAACAATTTTTGTATTTTTCATTGTTTGCAACATTCGGTCTTTCGGTAAGACTTACAATATATTACAAGTATGAATTCATGTAAAACTACTCTGTTTTTCTAATTTGTCTAAATATTTTGTAATATGTAATTTAATGTATGCTAATATATTTAAAACATAAAATTTAGGGGGAAAAAATCTGCTGCTGATATTTGCATTTATATGCATGTTACTTTTTGTCATTAGTTCCAATTATTTTCATTTTTTTTGCAGATGATGTAATTACAATATAAAAATACATTACAGTAAATGTAATATTTTGATAAATGATCCTGTTGTATATAATTACTTGACATAAAAACTAAAATATTAGTATTTGTTAATTTGCATTATGGCATTCTATGTATCAGTATGAAATATTTAATAAAAGAATATTTCATATAATTTATTAGAAATTGATTTACAGTTAGAAGCTATATTTTCTAAAGGATTGCAATTTTTAGATTTAATAAACTATCATATATCAAATAGGCTGTGGGGTTAAAAAACAAAAATGTTAGTGTTAGTTACTTTCATGTAATTAATTTTCATGTATTCAACATTTGCATTTTTTGTTTTATATTTTTCAGTTGCATTTTATATTTTTCAGTTGCAATATTTATTTGAAGTAGTTTTGTAATTAAAAAACAAGATATTAATATTCGTTACTTTGCATTATGCCATTAATTTACACTGATTTCTAATAAATAATCAATTCTTCCAGTTATTCATTTAATAGCAACAGTGCTCCATATACTGCACATAAGAAAAACGATGGGATTAGTTTGATGTTAAAAAAAACACAAACTATTTCTACCTTTATAGTTTTTATAGCTTTTGTAGTATCATGTATACATCTTCTTCTTCTTCTTCTTCTTCTTTTCCTTTCGGCTTGTCCCGTTAGGGGTCGCCACAGCGCGTCATCCTTTTCCATGAGAGCCTATCTCCTGCATCCTCCTCTCGAACACCAACTGCCATCATGTCTTCCCTCACGACATCCATCAACCTTCTCTTTGGTCTTCCTCTAGCTCTCTTGCCTGGCAGCTCCATCCTCATCATCCTTCTACCAATATACTCACTCTCTCTCCTCTGGACGTGTCCAAACCATTGAAGTCTGCCCTCTCTAACTTTGTCTCCAAAACATCGAACCTGGGCTGTCCCTCTGATGAGCTCATTTCTAATTTTATCCAACCTGGTCACTCCGAGAGCGAACCTCAACATCCTCCAGCTCTGCTTCCTGTTTTCTCTTCAGTGCCACTGTCTCTAATCCGTACATCATTGCTGGCCTCACCACTGTTTTATAAACTTTGCCCTTCATCCTAGCAGAGACTCTTCTGTCACATAACACACCTGACACCTTCCTCCACCCGTTCCAACCTGCTTGGACCCGTTTCTTCACTTCCTGACCACTTCACTTCTAGCCTTACTGCCTTTCCACCTGGTCTCCTGGACACACACTATATCAACCTTTCTCCTAATCATCATGTCAACCAACTCCCGAGATTTTCCTGTCATAGTCCCAACATTCAAAGTCCCCACATTCAGTTCTAGGCTCTGTGTTTTCCTTTTCTCTTTCTGCCGAAGAACCCGCTTTCCACCTCTTCTTCTTCTTCTTTGACTTCGACTTCGACCCACAGTAGCTGAATTTCCAACAGCGCCCTGCAGGTTGACGGCGCCGGCGGCGGACGTTGTTAACCCGGGCCACGACCGATCCGGTATGGAATTCTTTGGATGAACGCTCATATTTGTTTGGCAAGGTTTTAAGCCGGATGCCCTTCCTGACGCAACCCTCTGCATTTATCCGGGCTTGGGACCGGCCTACAGTTTGCACTGACTTGTGCCCCCCATAGGGCTGCATTAGTATCATGTATACATCAAGTCTGTATATTTCTCCTTGTGTGTTTACACTGCACTAACATTTGTTTAGTCTTTAGAGCACACTTGTAGTATATTACAATGATGCCTTTTTATTTTCTTGTAAAATTCCTCCTCCTTGTTTGTGTGATTTTAATTTAAATGTAGACTATATTTCAGGGTGGCTTTAATTCGAAACATAGTGTATATTAAATCACCGCCTGACGACCGCGCCATAAAAAATGCTTATTTATTATTTGGAAGTCATTTAATTTGGCAGCGTTTACAGCGCAGAGGCAAGTCCAGTTAAATTTGATTGTGCCACACTTTTTGAATAATTGATACTCAGACAGCTGGAGCGGAGATTACAACTAAAAATCCCGCTCCTTCAGAAATGTTTAAATTTTTGATGGTTTATCCTGACGCAAGCTGTTGTAGTCGAGCGTAATGATGCTAATTTACTCGCCCGTCATTTGTTGGTGATTTGTTTTGTTTCCTAATGAGTTTTTCAGACACTTTGTGTAACGTCAATTAAAATCGGGCAAATTTGAGGCAAAAAGACGACAATTTCCTTTCTAGGGAAAAAAAATGATGAATGACAGCCGACATCATTTTTGGATGACGGAAGCAGTTTATGTGCAATGTGTGTTAGTCCCCCATGAATCCACACTTAAGTCCACCATGTGTCATGCAAATTAATTGTCCGGGCACATGCAAAATGAGCTCATGTTAGCATTTTTTTATCTCGTGTTGGCCAGCCTGATGTCAGGGGTTTTGTCCCCAAAAGCAGAAAGACAAGATACACACACATGCAAATGTTTTTATGCTAGTAATTTAACCAGCTAAAATGTCCTCGCAAATAAAAATGTCCATATGGCTAAAGGGTAAAGTGGTGTCAGGGCTTGAGCCCACATAGATATAAAGACAAGAAAGTGAACACACATACAGTACAGTTTAATAGGGAACGCTAACATGCTAGTATTTTAACCATCCAAAATGTCCTTTATGGAACTTTCTAAAATAAAATACAATAAAAAAGACAAATTAAAAAGCCCCCACCCACATGTTAGCTTTTTTCTTGACAAAAGTTTGCCCAGTAAAGGTGGATTGGCAAAGGTTTTACCCACAAATACAGAAAGACAGGAAAACATACACACATACAAATATGGAAAATTAGCTAATGTTAGCTTTTTTTCTTTTTGACGACTTAAAAATGTCCCCACAAAGAAATTTGAATCTAAACTTCTCGACAGTAAAGGTGGGTTGTTCTGGGTTGTGCCCACATCCATAGAAAGACAAAAACCCAGGATGTTGAATGTGGAATCTAAGCTCATGCTAGCATTTTTACGCTAGCATTTTAACCAGCCAAAATGTCCCTACAGAGACAAATGTAGCCCACGTTAAAGGTGGGATAGACACACATACACACAAGTGACAGAGGTTGTCAGTGAATAAAAATCATTGCAATTGCAATGGCTTGGTCTCTGTGCAGCGTTTAGGATCACAAATAAGTAATAATTTGCTAATGGTAACATTATGTTGAGTCGGTTTAGGGGCAATTAAAGTGAGTGATATTTACATATGCCTAATGAATCACCGGCCGCGGCAGTTTGAGGCCCTCGTGAATATTCATGCAGGCATTTCTCTCTCCTCGCCCCCCCCTCCTCCTCGCCCGCCGCCGTTTATAAACTGAATTATGGCTGATTTGCCCTTTTCAAAAGACCAACATGGCCGCGTCGCCCGCAAGGAGGCCGCCGAACAATAACGTCTGATGATAAACCCGTTTTAGTGGCCGCGAGACGGGCAAATCTGTGCCGATTTACATCTGCGGCCGTAATGAGCGTTAATAAAGTCAACTTGCAATTGTGTTGCATATGAACGCTTACGCAAATGTGGCTTGGTTGAACCTGTCAGGTGCAAGATCAACAGGCGGCATCAGCGAGCACGTTTAGCACGTTTGTCATGCTAATAATGTGCGCGTCTCGGGCAGCAGGTGCGTGCAATTCCACGTCGCGCGTCACAGTTTATCCCAGCTGATTTGGATTGAGGAGTGGGGCACCTACACCCTAGACTGGTTGCTAGTAGATGCCAGGGCACATAGACAAACGGACCATTCACAGTCACATTCACACCCGGACAATTTACTCCTCGATGAACCTAACCTGCGTATTTAGCTAATGTGGGAGAAAGCCCAAGAACCTGGAGAAAACCCACATATGAACGGTGCGCAAGCTCCCCGCACAGCAAGGGCCGAGATTCAAACCCTCAACCTCAGCACTGTGCAACACACGCGCTTAACCACGAGGTTGACCGTGCTGACCTTGTGTGTTCAGGCCTGCTTGAAGCTCACGCGGCTCTGCTGCCACCTGGTGGTGCTTTGAGGTTTCTGACACGTTGCATCAAGCAACAGTCGAACTCGGAGGAGGGAAGGAAGTCATTCGTAAAATTTTAAAGGTAAATATTTATGTAAAATACATTATTTAATCAATAATATTAGTCCTATTTTTTAAAATTAATTTCATCTTAAGTAACCAATTTACAGTATTTAACCAACATTAATAAAATATTATAATTGTATTTTATTTTTTAATTGTGTAATTTATTTTTCTGTTTTAAAATGAATCAATTATGTATTATTTGTTTTATGGAATAAATTAGAATTATTGAGTAAATAAAGAAACAAATTAATACATACATACAGTATCTAAATAAACTATGCCAAAAATAACTAAAGTGAATAAATAAATAGTCATTGGTCTGAAGATGGCTTCAGGTTTAAGTAGAAGGAACATGTACATAACTGACTTTTTCTCTTTTGCTAGCAATAACCCCTGGTGTTATATTTATATATTTCAAAATCAATAGGGTTCTTGCTCAGTACTTGAAAGAATATCCTTGGTCTTTCAAGAGTGCTTGAAAATTGTGAACTTGTACCTATTTGTGATATCTGACTTTCTGCTAGCTGACAGCACCGGGGCCTATACTTATTCCAAAATTATTTATGATTAATTATTGCTCATCTGCAACACCTGTGGTTAGAGATCCTTGAAAATCAACAGGATTCTTGCTTGGACAATGCACAATGAGTAGGATTCTTAGGTGTTGCTTCATGAGTGTTTATTATGTCTGTATGTTACAGTTATGATGTGGTGGTTGCATTGTGTGAGTTCAGTCCTCGTGCTGCTCCCTCCTGTACACGAAGCTGACGTAGATGACGGAAGTTACCGGCAGTTTGGGCAGCCGCAGGTCGGGGAATGGCAGCGTGCCATCGTTGTCGATGTGCGTCTGCACCGTGTACACCTTGACGCCCGCCGCGCCACCCCGCAGCACCGAACCGTGGATAACGCCAAGCCGGGCCTGCTCGTGGAACGCCGCCCCCAACTCACGGCCCAGGAAGATGTCCTGCACTTGGGACGCGGCCCGCCACTTCCACCTGTCGACGTCAAAATGGAGGTCGTTGTCGCTCTCGGAGTCCATCTTGGTTTGGGTCATTTGCGGGAAGTCGATAATGCTCAGTTGCTCCAGGTGCTGCACTGTGAAGTGTCCCTCCAGAGAGGGCGTGGGTCCGCCGCTGCAGTCCATCAGGGTGAGGTGGTGCACCTCTGAGTTGTTGAGCAGGCGGGCGGTGTTCCAGGGCGACGTGTACCACACGGTCAGGCGCCGCATGCGGAACACAGGCGAGGAGTAGGGCGTCGCCAAAGGGGGCTGCAGAGTTGACAGCGGGATGCTCCTGCAGCGGCAGGCTGCCAGCGACGCCGCACTGCACGCGTGCGGCTCCTGGCTGCACGAGTAGTAGAAGAAACTGTCGTGCGTCACGTACGCCAGGCACATTTCGGAGCGCTGGGGCGCCACCAACACCCACAGCAGGAAGCACAGGAGAGGCGCCGGAGGGCCCGGGGAGGCCATCTCTAACGGGGGCGGGGCTCGGTGACCATCTTGACTGCTATTGGTGTGGACTGATTCCTGAAACAAGATGAGGGAACAATTGGTCCGCTGACTCAACTGTCAACCGTCAGTCAAGTACCAATAGTATGACCTGGAAAAATGAACGCTATTTTGAGCCGCAAAAATATAGCCTAGTGGTTGTCACAAGGACTTTTCATGCTATGCCAGCGCAAAGCCCTTTGTCCACACGCTAGCTGTCAGGTCTGAATTTGGCCCGCCCCGCCCACTCTTGCCTTCTCGCATTGACGTGCGAGCACTCACAGGGGCTCTAAAGCAGCCACGCCAGCTGAATAGCCCAAGGGAAGACGCATTTCTGTGGTGTAGGCATAGCTATCTAGCTAACATCACATCAACTGCTGAAGCGGAAACTCTTAAGTACAAAAAAAACAAATTCAATGTGAAGCTGCTCTCAAATGAGGGTTCCTGTCTTAATATGTAACTTAACCTGTTCGGATGTTTTTGACTGAAATAGCTTTTGATTTCAGTAAATGAGACCTAATGCTACAAATTCAAAATGACTATTTTCAGTTGTTTCAAATTTATAAAATTATAGTATTGTAACGCTGTTGTACATAATAATAATAATTATTATTGTATTTATATTTTTGGTTTAAAAACATACTGTGAACAGATTGCTCTTCCATTTTAGTTGTAACAGTTCCTTTTCAGAGGCAACGCCTATTTAAAATATATAATGCAATTGAGATATCACGCATTATTGAGGACTGGATGTGTCTTTTGATTAGCCATTGTGGACGTGGGCTGTGATGACAGATCGAAAATACATTTTATGCATCTGTTTTCCCATTCATCATATTGTGACCACTGGGGTTATCTGGTAAAATGTTCTACTCATATGTGTGTGGAACGTTGGAAAAAAAAAAAAAAAAAAAAAGGTTAGCCAAAGTGCAGCGACTTCACCCAATTACCAGCCTGTCGCTAAGACGCTTGCTCACACTTTCTGTATGTATTCTTATGTGTTACAACTTCATAAATTTTAAAGACAATGTAAGGCCCACTCCTGTGTATATGGCCCACTCCTCTCTCATTCCCTCACATCTACAAAAGTACTGGCAGCATCTTTTGTTGAAAGGAAAATATCCTTCCACGTCTCAAACTAATGACAGCAGATGCCACGAGAAGTAAAAAAAAAAAAAAAAAAAAAGTGTATGACTGAGCTTTGAATTGTGTTCGTGCTGACAAGAACAGCTGCAAGTGCGCGTTGAACATGAAAAGACTAGATTAGTGTGGACGCGGTGGAACTCCGGAAATGATGAAATACTGTAAAGTAAGGATGGATCACTTGGAGCACCATAGCATCTGTTTTCATTGGGATTTTTGTTTGGTTTTGTGCCGTTTGCACGTTGAAAACATGGACCACTGCCGAAAAGCCTTGGGTCGCCTTTAAAACAACCCAAAAGCATTTAGTGTGGGTTTATCCCAGCTTATCGAGAATTTTTGGGGTTCAATACAATTACAGTGGGCATCAACTATCCATAGATTTTGGCTATTGGCAGTCCAGCCCCTAGCTTCTGAGAATTCATGGAGATTGTCACAACCAAGCACAGTAGGCTGCTGCAATATTCATCATTTTACACAGAGGATAAAGAAAATAGGCCTGTGAGTATTGTGATATTGTCTGTCTGTTCAAATATCCGTTGCTTTAAACACCGACAACGGTGCTATTCGTTAGCCTGTTTATGGCATTCACCGCAACCATAAAGCCCTCATATCTCAAAATTTTGCTCGCAAGTCAAAGCAAAAAAAAAATAAAAATAATCAACCCGATTGTATTTAGAAAAACTAAGTTGGGTCACTCGTACCTCAAGGCACTCAAGTATATAATTGAAGAAATGTTAAATGCGAAATGCTTTTATTGCCCAGCACACACACACACACACACTTCGCTTCCACCAGTAGAAGCTGCTCGCCCTAGCTCCGCCACCGGTTGTCATGGTAATGAAATCCATAATCGCCATTGGCCTAGCAGTGTACGGGGCGGTGTTAACCCTCAATCACATTTTGCTGCAAAAATGGGGCAAACTGCCCAAAGATACGTGTGCCCAGCTTGTGGCATCATATTAAAAAATACTTAGAAAGGCTGGCATTGGGGCATCAACAAAGAGAAAAATATTGCAAACATTTAAAAGAAAACTTAATTCATATTGCCATCGCATTTTATGTAAAAAAAAAAAAAAAAAAAGAATTTAAATAAACAGCAGCAGGCATACAATTAATTCCAGTTTAATGGTGGCAGGTTACTGTCATTACTTGTAATTTGGGTTTCCCACTTTTTCGTTATTTTTGAACACTTTTTGTTATCTTCTGATTGCATTCTAATATGGAGGTTGTGATGAAGTGCTATTTAAATGGGAACACATGCGCCGGTTTGTTGATGAGTAAATGTTTCCAGCTGTAAACAAATCAAATGAATGACTTGCCATGACTTAAGTCAGGCTGCTTTGAAGAAAGGGAAAGAAAAAAACCCAACAACAACTCAATATCCTCGCGATGTGATCATCCCGGTTGGGACCGTTCCTAATGCTTTGACTGCCTTTCTGACGATCTTTTCCAGTAATTTGGGTTTCGTGCATTGGATGCTTAGCACATGAGCGCATCTCTCAGTCATTAAAAGGCTTCGTTGCCAAAAAGTGACACATCTGGACTTAATCGGGTCCTTCACCACTAACTGTACTCCATCTCGGTTTCTAGAACACAGCAGACCTAAACCCCTTCTGGGGAGCAACATGGACACCTGTTGACCTCATCAACTCTAACAATTAATAAAAAGATTATAATAAATAGGTAATTGACTATACAGACACTGGGATTTTCTTATTTCTCAGCTTGACACCAAAAACGGTGGAAAGGCTCTTTG
Source organism: Phyllopteryx taeniolatus (assembly GCF_024500385.1). Classification (NCBI taxonomy): domain Eukaryota; kingdom Metazoa; phylum Chordata; class Actinopteri; order Syngnathiformes; family Syngnathidae; genus Phyllopteryx; species Phyllopteryx taeniolatus. Next base: position 19,865,828 of record NC_084512.1, read on the forward strand.
CAATAGAATTTCGTAGGCTTACATACACAAATCTTGCCCTGTTATTAGTGGGAAAATGTACACATTTATTCGGTTTGCTTCTTTTTATGAAATATTTCATTTGTATTACAGCATGTTGGCCAATTTTGGTAGCGTGTGTTTTCGAAAAACACTAAACACACGTTTTTCATATGCTTGTATGGGGCATTGTATGAAGAATCTCCATTTTGAAATATTTAATATTTATATTTTAGATATCTTTTAGTATATAAATATTTTCAAAGTAAAATACAGAGTTCACATATTACACACATAGTCGAGTTTTAGGATATTGTAAGAAAACTACGTCCTTCAAAAAAATAGTAGAAAACCGACGATTTCATTCACTAGGGGGAAATCTTAATATGTTTATGTAGAAAATATATCCTAGCATAGATTAGTTGTATGATTTTGCATGACATTTCATGCATTAAACAGCAATATACTACTGTAGATATACATACAGTATATAAACATTTTTGTGCGGGGAAAATGCAGAATTTTGAAAGCTGTAAGCTTGTGTTTTGTCATCCTCCCCACCTTGGCATAGGTTAGTTGTACGATTTTACAAGATAATAAAACATTATTTTTTTTAACAAATGTTTTTTTTGGTGGAAAAATACAGGGGGCGGGGTTCTGGTATTGTACAATGTGTGATATTGTGCAAGAAATGCACCCTTATTGGCAGAACACTAATTTGATTTTGTAATTTTTATTATAATATTTTTAGATGCTACATAAAAATATCCACTGGAATATGTAGGTTGGTTATATGACGTTGCATGACAAATTATGCAGTATACTTAACAATACTTATTCTTTTTTTTTTAAAACTAATATGATGTTTTATGTAATAGTTCCACAGTATCTGTGGATAATATAGCAAATACTATTTTGTTTACTTGGGAAATGTTTTATTTTTCATTTAAAAATACAAAAGTATTACCTGGCTTGTATTATTATTTATATTGTATTTTTTGTTGACTAGAAACAATAGAAAAAGCTTATTTCTTTATGAAGAAAAAGAATAGTTGTTTTAAAGTGCAAAATATATTAGCTAACGTACATTTTTAGGTATCATCATTTCTTTTTATTGAGTGTACACTGTAGTAGCAAGTACTCTTACACTTGTCACCCCGCATTGAACTACACATTACAAATAATTACAGCTGGCTATAGACTTCTTTCTGGGGGGAACTCCAGTTCAGAGTCGTTTTAAAAAGTCTTAAATTTCCTGGTTTGGCTGCTTTGCCGCATCCATTCTGGCAAAAGCACACAGGCACACTTGACCACTGCATTCCTGCTCTGGCCTTGGATGAACTCAAACCAGAACACAGTGTCTTTTAGAAAAAGTTTTGGTTTTTTTTTTCCTTCCACATCCTCTGTAGACTTCACATTCTTGTCGTCTACAATGTTTTTCCCTTGGTGTTTGAAGCGCTTATTTGGAACTACACAAATATTATGATTGGAGTTGTTTACGTTGCCTTTTACAATCTCACAATGAACGAAATCACAGCCTGCAAGATGTTGCCGTCTCGTCAGCATATCTAAATACAGTTCACTCGGTTGTAAACAAAACACAACAGTGCAGCGGTGTCGTTTTGTTTTCATCAAATTGCACTGCCCTGCCAAAATATTGGAACAATGAGACTGATTCCTTTATTTCTGCAGGTGGGTTTGACATGAAAACATGAATATGACGAGCATGATTATAACATTCCAAATGGCTGTACAGTATTGTTTTTGACAAATGTTAGTTCAATGGTTCTGATTTTCCATCTTCTCTCAGCTTCTCAATTGCTTGTCTTTCACCCAGCTCTCTGGTTTGCATGTTGATTACACCTCTAACTAATATAAATGTAGCCCAAATCTGAATCTGAAGCTACAGTCATAGGCGGTGGAGACTGTCACAACCTTTCAGTAATCTGCAGTAATATTAGTGGTTTATCGCAGAGGATAAAGAAAATAAGCATGTGAGTGTAGTTATGTTGTCTGTCTATATGTTTTGTTCCACCGTTTGTCTTCAAATATCTGTCGCTTAAAGGGTTATTACACTGCAACACCTATACTATTTGTTAGCCTGTCTGTGGTGTTTGGCATTGTTTTTCGGCAGACTTTCCTAAGGCAAAGCTATGTGGGTGTTAAAATACACAAAGTGTAGTTCTCTTTGTTTTATGTCTCGTTTGACAGTAAACTCCAACTGCTAATATCGGCTGAACGATGTCTTGCATCTCAAGGGCAGCACTGTACTTTCTGATCACATGAAAAAACGGGTGCATTCAGGGCCACCCCCTCAAAATGGCTAATTTCAACGAGACAAAAAATAAGGCATGTAAAGTTTGCTGCGATTCTGGACCCTTGGATTATTTTGATGAAAGCATGTCGCAGACTGTTTTAAATGATGGGACATGCATGTCTCCTCTGAAAACAGAACACTTTTGTCCATATGGTGTTGTTGAAACAGTAAACTGTAGCAAACACATACAATTAACTTGAATGTAATAGTTGCTGCTATTGCTCCATTGACTGACGTTTTTCGCCCATAGACGGCTCTCTGCTTTTCATGTTGGTTGCATATCTAGCAAAATCCCAAATCTGAAACTGAGCGGAGAATAATCAATGTACAGTACTAAGACACACCTATCAGTCACGTGTTCCCATACTTTTGCTCACATGCAAAATGTGTTGAAATAAAAAGTGTGCTACAAACACACAGATAATCATGCCGAATGGGAGCATTTTCTCAAAGACGGCAAAGGACCGGTTATCGGATGTCTCTAAAGATTATCCTGAGGTTTTGGGATGTGTTAAAACGGATTTATTTATCTCCTCAATGTGCTCGGAAAATGGTCAGGGCCGACAATCGTAAATGGTTCAACAATCACCACCCCAAATCATTTTGTGTGTGGTGAAACAGTAACACTTGAGTTGGGCCAAGCCACTGACTCCGTGATTATGACGTGAAGCGACCTGAAACTTGCAATGCAACAACTATCGTAACTTTTTTGTCAAACCCAAATATTTTCAGTCTGTAGCAGGAATGAAACAATTAGCTCACTGTTTCAAAACGTTTGGAGGGGAGTGTACGATTGCGCCGGCATACTAATACAATAATGACTATACATGATGAGCATTTATGGGTTGGATGTTCCTCTGAGATTTATAGAATTGCATGGCGAGGCCACATCAGGTTGTCCGTCCCTACTGTGGAGGATCACATCACACTTCCACAGGCATGAGCTCATGCACGCAGATTACGACTCTTCATATTTGAGGAGATTCAACATCAACGCAGCCTCCGTTTATGTCAACAAGAAACCCACGAGTGGAACATTTTTATGCTTTTTTTTTTTTTTTTTTTGGGCCACAAGACCGTAAAAGTCCCACCGCTTGTAACTGGATGTTGACTGTGCGTAGTCCACGCAGTTCTAGAATCACTTTAACGGTTCAGAGAGGCTTTTATGTTAAGGCTGTATACACTGGAATTAAAGAGCCGCATGTGAAGCCAGCATCCACGGCAGCTGAAGCGTTTCAATGTGACGCCTCTATCAGCATAAGAGAATTACATAACACTCTTAGAGGAATGCAGTGACAAGCATCCATACAGTTAAAGTGACATATTGCACTTCATCAGTCCTATGTAGTAGCAGTATGGTAGAGTGTAACTTACCTCTGAAGAGCTGCTGTGTGACTGCGTCTGGGTGCGAGGCAGCACGGGAAGAAAACAACACACGTTGGCCTGACGTCAGGATGTGGGAAGTATCCCGCAGAGGAAGCTGGAGTATGCACTGCGCTCACCAATTTATTAGGCACACCCCTGCCTTACATTTTGGTCTTTTTGTCTTGTGCAAAACCTCTTTTTGCAAGGATTTATTTCTTTTATACTGGCAAGGGTGTGTGTACAGGACACCATTTGTTAATCTTACCAGTCTTTATATACCAAAGAAAAACTTCAACACCACACTTTTGTTTTTGCTCTTGTTTTTCTTCAGCTGAACTCAAAGATCTAGGATATTTTCTATGAACAGAACTTTTCTGAACTTATTTCTATTTCAATTGACATGAAAATTCCACCAGATGTTGGGAACAACCCAAGTAATCCATACATACAAAGAAAGAACAAAAAATAAGCTCAGAAATGAAGTTGTGTGTAATAATGTGAAATGACACTGTTATTTATTTAATATTTTGTACAAAAGCCTTCAAGACGCCTGCTGTATGGAGAAACTAGTCGCATGCATTGCTCTGATGTAATTTTGGCAGCAGATTTTTGTCAAGAATGTCTCGGTACATTTTCCCATTCATCCTTCCTTCAATAATGTGAGGTTTACCAGTACCATCTTCTGAAAAGCGGCCCCACACCATCTTGTTCCCATGTCCGAACTTCACTGTTTGTGTGGTGTTGCTAATTCCAGGTCTTTTTTAAGATCTCCACAGGTGGTCCGTGGCTCTTGGATAACTGTTCTGATGATTCTTTGTACTCCTCTGTCAGAAATCTTGGGAGGAGCACCTGATCGAGGCAAATTTATGGTGGTATGATTGGCTTTCCACTTACGATTTATGGCCCCAACTGTGCTCACTAGAACCTTCAGAAGTGTAGATATGCTCCTGTAACCAATGCCATGGTTATGTTTTGCAACAATTAGTTTGCGATGGTCTTGACACAGCTCTCTGCTCTAACCCATCATAAGATGAGACCTTTTTGAATACCATCAATTAGGACTGAACCAGCTGATATTCATTTGTACTGACAAGGGGCTGGATTTCTGTTTGATTGTTGATAGATTTTAGGTGTTTTCCTGGCTTTCCATGCCTTTTTGCACCTCCCTTTCTTCACGTGTTCAATACTTTTTCCCTGTGTTATTTCACATTTTTACACAACTTATTTTCTTATCTTATTTGTTCTACTTTCTTTGCATGTATGAATTACTTGGGTTATTCCCAACATCTAGTGAAATTTTCAGGTCAGTAGCACCTTTGGAATATATAGTTTTTCTCAAATGGCATCTGCATAACAAACCAATGGCAATTTGAGAATACGACACTACTGCCCAACAACTTATTGGTCCATTCGTGAGGCCTTTTGCTGACATCAAAAGAAAATTAGGAAAGCTGATGAGACAAAGGAAGATGAGACGCAAAAGAAAATAATGAAAAGCCTTTTTTTGTGATTGGGACAAGCAACTTCGTCACAAACACCTCCTACTGCAAATTTGAAAAAGGACAGTTTCACAACCCACACCCACCCAGCTGCATCACCGACCACCATCACACCTCTGACTTCTGCATTGACCATCCATGAACGGGATGTGGGACGCATCTTCAAACTACAAAAGATCAACAAACCGGCAGGCCCGGATCTTGTGTCCCAATCCCGCCTCAAAGTCTGCGCGGACCAGCTCGCTTCAGTCTTCACAGAGATCTTCACTCGAGCTCTGGAACTGCGTGAAGTACCATCTTGTTTCAAACGCTGCACCATCATCCCAGTCCCCAGGAAAGCTGCAATCTCGGGTCTGAATGACTACAGGCCTGTCGCCCTGACATCTATGGTCCTGAAGTCCTTTGAACGCCTCGTGCTGGACCACCTCAAGAGCGTCACAGGACCCCTGCTGGAGCCACTTGTAGTTTGCCTACCAAGCAAACAGGTCTGCGGATGATGCAGTCAACATGGGACTGCACTTCATCCTAGAACAACTCGACGGCGTGGGCGACCCACGCGAGGATCCTGTTCATGGACTTCAGCTCTGCGTTCAACACCATTATGCCCGAACTCCTCTCCTTCAAGCTTCTCCAGCTCAGCGTCTTGCCTGCCATCTGCCGGTGGATTCACAGCTTCCTGACGGGTAGCAGAGGATGTAATTCCTGCGGCTTCTGAGGAAGCACGGCCTGCCACGGCAGCTGTTGAGGCAGTTCTACACAGCATTCATCGAATCAGTCCTGTGTTCATCCATCACAGTCGGGTTTGGTCCTGCCTCAAAAAAAGGACAAACTCCGACGAACAATGCTGGAAAAATCGTCGTGTTTATATTTTTTTGTTAGAATTAGTTTTATTTGTCTCTGTTACACGGTTGTGTTTGCTTAAGAACAACTACTAATACAAAATAATAATAAATAGGCATTCTACTGTTCTAATTTTATTTTTCATTTTTAATGTAATCAAAAAAACATTTATTAAAAACACCCATTTAAGAACGACCCTGAACAGGATAAGCGGTATTGAGAATGGATGGATGGATATTGTACCTTATGAAGTGGTTTGCGGCATTCAATGGTAAAAGGACGTTTCTAATGTCTTTAACAACACAACATACTGTATCTACGGAAGCGTATTGCATTCACTGGGATAAAAAAAACAAAAAACTCCTGTTTTTCAGAGTAATTTTTTTGAGGGCTTTGTTTTTCTGACTATTTTTTTCTGTTTTTCTGACAAATTTCTTTCCCACCTGTTTTTCTGACTTTTTTTTCCTGTTTTTCAGACTAATTTTTTTCCCACCTGTTTTTTTGACTATTTTTTTTTCTGTTTTTCTGACTAATTTTTTCCACCTGTTTTTCTGACTATTTTTTTTCTGTTTTTCGGACTAATTTTTTTTCCACCTGTTTTTCTGAATATTTTTTTTCTGTTTTTCGGACTAATTTTTTTTCCACCTGTTTTTCTGACTATTTCTTTCTGTTTTTTGGACTAATTTTTTTCCCACCTGTTTTTCTGACTATTTTTTTCTGTTTTTTGGACAAATCTTTTTTCCACCTGTTTTTCTGACTATTTTTTTCTGTTTTTCGGGCAATTATTGTTTTTTTTTATCCAAGTGAATGCAATACGCTTCCGTAAAAAATAGTCAGAAAAACAGGCGGAAAAAAAATTTGTCCGAAAAACAGAAAAAAATAGTCAGAAAAACAAAGCCCTCCAAAAAATTACTCAGAAAAACAGAAGTTTTTTTTTTTTTTTATCCAAGTGAATGCAATACGCTTCCGTAACATATAGATGATGCCCTTTTCCTACATTTTTTCATTGCCAGCATTGCAATGGCTACATCCTCAACCCCTGGCCTCCCACAAGATGATGATGGTCTGTGGGAATTTCTACGCAACAGAGGTGTTCATGAGGAGAGTATTCAGAAAATTAAACAAGATCATGTAAGTCACAGGAAATTTGTTCCTGCTGGTATATATTAATTTTTAAATGATTTTCTCAACTATATTTTACATTCAAATTAATTTATGATTATACTTTTACCAATACATTTTAGACCAGGGGTGTCAAACATTCAGCCCGCAGGCCAAAACTTGACCGCTGGGGGGCTACAATTGGGTCCGCAGCGTGAATTTTAAAATGAAAAAATACAGACGACATTGTGGCGGTGGGGACTAAGTATAATTTTGAGAATTATTATGCTCATCTAAAAAAGGAGTTGTAATAATTCCTAGCTCTTCAGTAGTTGATTTATCTTAAAACTGAAATACTATACTGTATTTTTCAGTTCCAAATATCTGTGTCTTATAGTTGCAAAATCTTTTTTTTAAACTTGCAAAAAAAGGTGAACCTCTGCAAACTGTTGTAGACTTGACTCTTTATCTGGAATGAACAAGATGTTTCACATGGAGGGTCATCAGGTTCTCTAAGATATGGTCTGAGCATTCTCTATTAGAAACTTAGCTGTAAACTTAAATGTCTGATGTTATATAAGCGCACTCACATTATTGCCAGCTTCCAAATCTGTTTTTATTGTCTTACACTGTCCATTGTGTTATCATCTGCATTAAGCATTTGTAATTTGTTGTCCGAGAATTAAACACAGAAGTAAATATTCTTGGAGATAATAGTTTGTGTCATCATGTCTAATGTTTTCTTTTTTTTTTAAATATAGATTGACAGCTCGATAATTGGAGAAATAGATGATGCTGCTTTGGCCTCTTACATTCCAGCCTATGGTGATAGGATTGCTACAAGGCGTTTCTCAGTGGAAAAACAGAGAAGAGGTGGAGATGATACAAAAAGACTTTCCTTATTCCAAAAACTTAGTAAGAAAATGGGCACAATGGGTAACAAAGTCTGTGATCATGGTTTTGAGGGAGAGAGAGAGAATACAGTGAAACCAACAAATGTGTACCTAAAAAATAATAAGCGAGCCTGGAAGACAACCAGAAAAATAGAATTAGGGTGGATACATAACAACAAACAAGTCAGAAAACGCAGCGGTGGAGGAACCAGAGTTCTGGATATTAACAAGAATGCCACTAAAACTGAGATCCTGTCTCAAGCAAAACAACTGTTTTTCCCAAATGAGAAGTCAACAATGGGAAAGTGGGAAGAGTTCAGTCATGACATCGTTAACTTTCAGGAAGCACAAGTTGATGAGGACGTAAGTGTGCGGGAGTGTTATGACACACACAAATTAGCTTTGTTAAGATTTTATTTGTTCACAAAGACCCTTGCCGGTGGAGATGACCAAGAGGAAGGAGCTGACATACCGACAGATGAGCAACATGAAAACTCAACAGAATGTGGACAAAAGAAACAAACAATGGAAAAGGTGGAGCAGCTGACGTGGAAAAGACATAGCAGTGAAATAAGTCAAATACACACAACGGAAGATGATGAGCTGAGCACTGCAGCTGTTCAGATTATTGATCTTACGTCTTTGTGTAATACATCAGAGGTCAGTTTTGGTCCTTTGACAGGGGGTCCATTTTTAGGTGATCTTGATGATACACTCTTACATGATCCAAACCTTGCAATAGAAGACGAACAACTAAACATCCCCACTTACACCTCAACTCCTAATGATGCTGAGACAGCTTTTGGTAGACCACCAAGTCCTTCCTTTGAACTTTTACATGTGACTGTGAAACTTCACCGAGTAACTCTCTTAGATGAACTTATTACCCAATTCAAGGATGAAGCAGTGATGACAAACTCTGTGAAATACAGCTTCATCGATGAAATGGGGGCAGATGCTGATGGTGTGTCTAGGGATGTATACGCTGCCTTCTGGACAGAATTCCTAGACTGTGCAGCAGAAGGTGCAGATGTGAGGGTGCCATCGCTCTCCCCGAAATGGCAAGAGGAAGAATGGAAATCTGTTGGCAGGATATTGGCCAAGGGACTGAACGACCATGGGTATTTTCCATTTCGGCTGGCACAAGCCTTTACGGCAGCCATCATATTTGGTGAACACTCCGTTTCATCTGATTTACTGTTTGACTCCCTGATGTTGTATCTTAGTCAATCTGAGCGTCATCTTTTGTCCACTGCTTTGCAAGAAGCGGTTATCGGCGATGATGAGGAAGAGTTTCTTGATCTTATGGATCGCATGGGAGTAAGAACAGTACCGACACAAGATAACTTGAGAGCTGTGCTTATCCAGGTTGCCCACAAGCAAATCATCCAGCATACAAAATATGCATTGGATAATATTGCAGAGGTTGCAGGACCAACACTCAGGAAGTTTTTCCCTAATGTAGAGGATATGAAGAAGCTGTATGAGGACATTAAACCGACAACACGAAAGGTGATTAAAATGATAACAGCTTTTCCAGCTACTTCAGCAGAGAACCAAAGTTTGCGATTTTTACATCAGTACATAAGGGGATTGGATGAAATAAGTCTCCGGAAGCTGATGAGATTTCCGACCGGGTCGGATGTTATCTGTGTAAAAGAAATTCAAATCACTTTCACCTCTTTGGAAGGGCTAGCACGGCGGCCAATTGCCCATACTTGTGGCCCAACAGTGGAGCTGCCATCAATTTACAGTAGCTATCCTGAGCTTCGAGCTGAAATGGAGGCAATATTGTCCAGCAACACTCATGCAATGGACATAGCATAAGAGTAAGTGACTGATGTTCACATACACATTTTTCTGTTCCCCATTCAGCCAGCTATGATTGTTTAGACTGTGAATGTGGGCTATAGCATATAAGAAGAATATTTTGTTAGCTTAGGGTCTGTGTAAGTAATGCAAGAAACAATAACTCACACAAGCACAGATTGATTGAAAATGTTCTTTCTACCCTTTCAACAATTCACTTTTGTTATCAGTCTAGGATGGATGGGAATGTTTGCACGTTAGAAACATCATTGTATTTTTGCTGTTATAATAGAATTTGAATCTCTACCTCATGTCAAATGTTAGTACGACAGTGTTTGTGAGTCTGGTACAAGGTGGTTTGGGATTTTATGTAGTTCAAGGGTCCTGCTCTGTGAGACATGATATGTTTCAACCTGCAATCTTTAAATTGGACATGTTTCTTTTCCATGCTTGCATTGTTAAATGTTACGGGTATTAAATATGTGCAAACTCAAGTAAAGAACTTGCTATATTAAAATATATTCATAAGTATGCTTCATTTGCTGAAAGTTTAATGACAACTGCATTTTAACATAAATGTAGAGTGACATGGCATTCAAATACCTAAAAATACAGTAGTTGATCTGATCTGTTTATATGTTTGAAAGATGACATAATAAGCAAATACTAATAGTCACCAAATTTTGTTACGTCTAATTGTTTTGCTGCAGATTACACAGACAGCCAATTCACGAGAACACCCCCCCCCCCCCAAAAAAAGAAATCAGGAATGTATCATTCCTTAGTGCTATAATAAACAAAAACTAAGTATCAAAAAAGAAAAAGGTTTCACTGCTCAGTATCAGCAGATATTGTGTAAGAGCTACATTTGACATTAAGCATACACACCATTATAGACACAATGTATTAGAAACCTTTATTTATAAATGATGAACACAATGAACCCAAGATTCCCCATGTTTTTTCATGCATACATTGGACGTTTGCTTTTCTGGAATAGAAAGAAGATATACGAGGCACAATGTGGAGATGTCCATTTGGAGCAAATTCACAGTAATTTACTGTTTTAATACCCTTTACAGTTAAATTCATGGTGCGTAAGGTCTACCATTTTTGGAGGGTTACATGATCCTGTCATTTGATCCTGTAGAGCAAGCAGGTTGTGTTCATGAAATCTGCGCTCGTATGTAAGCACGTAAGAACATGTAAAGCTCGATGGCTTCCTCTGGAGAGGTGGGTGGATGAAGACTGTTTTCTGCCATGGCGAGACAACAAATGTCAAACACTGTATCATCACAGGGGTACGGTCCTCTCTGAAGGCATTCTCCTCTGCAGATCTCTATCTTTTCTCGAGATACCTCTTTCAAGTACTCTCTGGCTCCAAAAAGTTCGGGTAGGGTGTACATCATCACTGGGCGCCCACCTGGAGATGCAGCATTTCTGCATGGGCGAATTCTGTGAGTGTTCCAGAGGTGAACAACTTCCTGTAGTTCTCGCTAAAGAAAAATCGTGATAAAATCCGTTTGCACATTTTATATACCAACTGCAGTACATATGTTGCACTTAACTAGCCAATGTGTAGTACAAATCAGCTCCAATTTAAACATCTGTGCAATAGTAGTCTTAATTAAAACATCAAGATACCGACATAAACATTTTATTCCATTTTACAATTTTCATTTAAGTAATTATAATATATTATGCTGACAATACTGTCTGATTAAGGTTTTGAATATAGCCTACAAAGAGTGAACTCTTGACACTCATTTCTAAGTATTAGTACCACACCAAAACTAACCCACAGGGTGGTATTCTACTTCTTTTTGTGAAGTACAATATGGAAGTAGGTAGACAATTGGCAGGAGGGGGGTTGCAGTTCTTACCTCTATTATTTCAAGACATGTGAACTGAATGATACTTTTGTCCAGGAAGTCACCAGAAAAGAAGTCTGAGTCTTTTAAATCATGGAACAGGTTCATCCAAAACTGTGCATGTTGCCTCCTTAAAAAGCCCCACCAGTTCTCTATTCTTTGGTTGTGATTGCTCGATCCATACAGATAACATCTGTGCGAAAAGTTGTCCAGATGGCCGTGCCTCAAGAACATCTGCATTTGCTCAATAAAGCAGTTCTCGGTGCCAAGGTCCGAACGAATTCGGGCAGAAGTCCCATTCCTTGATGACACCTCATTAATAAAGTATCCAGCAATTATCTTAGGATCACTGTTTGTCGAGTAAGCATGTAGCCATATCACCATTCGTGAAAAACCATCTATTGCACCATTGATACAGATCCCATATGGTTTGAGTTTGTCATAAGAGTCTACATGCCACAAAAAGTTTGGGCCGGGATTGTGGTACATACGCCGGCGAAGCCGATTCCGGCGCCTCAGTTGCACACCGTGCGGGTCCAGTATTTTCATCAGTCTCCTGATCGTCTCTTGAGTCACCGCGTAGCCAGCCTGAATGCATTTTAAATGCATCATCTTGTATCCATGGAGCATACCATGTCTGTCCAACTGATTCTGGACAAACATTGCTGTATCGAGCAGATCTGAATGGGCTTTCCTCCTGAACAAACGCAAAGTCCGCAGGTGCCTGCGTAATGTCGACAAACTAATAACAATACCATCTATGTGACTCAAAGACAGGAGTATCTCCCAGTGTCTTAAACCCATATCAAAATAAAACTTGATCAAACTGAATAAGCCGGTCATGTTGCTTACTACGGATTCCGCAAAGAGTCACTTGTAGTTCGCAGGTTCTCGCGTGAGTTCGATGTGTCCCGATAACTCAGAAAAAAAAATTAGTCAGAAAAACAGGTGCAAAAAAATTAGTCCGAAAAACAGAAAAAAAATAGTCAGAAAAACAGGTGTAAAAAAAATTTGTCCGAAAAACAGAAAAAAATAGTCAGAAAAACAGGTGGAAAAAATTAGTCCGAAAAACAGAAAAAAAAATAGTCAGAAAAACAGGCGGAAAAAAAAATAGTCAGAAAAACAGAAAAAAATAGTCAGAAAAACAGGCGGAAAAAAAATTAGTCCGAAAAACAGAAAAAAATAGTCAGAAAAACAAAGCCCTCCAAAAAATTACTCAGAAAAACAGGAGTTTTTTTTTTTTTTATCCAAGTGAATGCAATACGCTTCCGTAGAAAAAAAATTAGTCCGAAAAACAGAAAAAAAATAGTCAGAAAAACAGGTGGAAAAAATTAGTCCGAAAAACAGAAAAAAAAATAGTAAAAAAAACAGGTGGGAAAAAAATTTGTCTGAAAAACAGAAAAAAAAAGTCAGAAAAACAGGTGGGAAAAAAATTTGTCAGAAAAACAGAAAAAAATAGTCAGAAAAACAAAGCCCTCCAAAAAATTACTCTGAAAAACAGGAGTTTTTTGTTTTTTTTTATCCCAGTGAATGCAATACGCTTCCGTATTTTTCCACCTGTTTTTCTGACTATTTTTTTCTGTTTTTTGGACTAATTTTTTTCCCACCTGTTTTTCTGACTATTTTTTTCTGTTTTTTGGACAAATCTTTTTTCCACCTGTTTTTCTGACTATTTTTTTCTGTTTTTCGGGCAATTATTTTTTTTTTTATCCAAGTGAATGCAATACGCTTCCGTAGTTTTGGACGGACAACCAAGGGAATTTTTTAATAAAGTCGTCGTATTTTTGGATATGCTTTACTCTGTGCGCTGCTTATGTATGAGTTAAAAAAAGAAACATCAAATCTATGGATAAAGCAATCGATAGCGTTACTATCTGACGGTCTTTGAACGCAACAGGGCAGTTGAGAAGTTTTTTTCCCCTTCTTTTTAAGGGCGGGCCACAAAAAGGAGCGGAACGCGCACCACTCGGGAATGGCGGACGCCGTGGGAGCTTGTGTGTCTTCCTGTTAGCTTTAGCGTCGATAGCATACAAATTGCCAGTTGAACTCAGGTCGACGGCACCGAGGCGGACATGGAGTGGACGTGTTTGAACCATCCTGTGGTCTTTTTCTTCCTCTCGTACATGACGTCGGCCCACGGTAAACGACTACCCTCATTTGGCTAACCTTTAGCGCCACTTGACATGTTAAAACTTGCCCACGTCTAGGAAGTCTTTCCGGTTTGGAATGCCGGGACACAACTAATTGTTGGCATGTCGACGTGTACATCCTTGTTTACGTATACATTAATTAAATAGGAATTCTGGGACTCTACTAATTCCTAGCAAACGTCAGTTCAACATGGAAATTGTTTAGCTACAGTAAATGACCTAATTGCAATATTAGTCATTCGAACTGCTCTAAGTGCTAGAGGACTGCATCTTTTTGCACAATTGTCCCCCCCCCAAAAAAATGTACCGGCATTACCAGATAACGAGCAACCCTTAACTAGCAACCCTTTACTGCTCATGACTGTTTTTTTTTGGTTTTTTTTGTCAATGTCTTTCTGTCTCCAAGTGTTCTGTAAGTTGACTGTCTGTTGTCATACTTGAGCGGCTCCAACTACCGGAGACAAATTCCTTGTGTGTTTTTTGGACAGACTTGGCAAATAAAGATGATTCTGATTCTAATGTCATATTACATCAGTCAAATTCAGTTTTACTGTGACTTAGTTAATCAGTGAGTTGACTTTAATGCACAGTTTCATCCTGAAAATGAAATTGCATAAGTCGCATTATAAATACCTGAACGTTATTACATTACTGTAAACAATCGTTAGCGTGCTACATCTTTAGCCTTTGTGCACAATAATAATTACATGCCATTTTTTGCGCCAAGCACTTAATTTTCCTTTCGGCTTGTCCCTTTAGGGGTCGCCACAGCGCGTCATCCTTTTCCATGTAAGCCTATCTGCTGCATCCTCCTCTCGAACACCAACTAACCTCATGTCTTCCCTCACGACATCCATCAACCTTCTCTTTGGTCTTCCTCTAGCTCTCTTGCCTGGCAGCTCCATCCTCATCATCCTTCTACCAATATACTCACTATTTCTCCTCTGGACGTGTCCAAACCATCGAAGTCTGCTCTCTCTAACTTTGTCTCCAAAACATCGAACCTTGGCTGTCCCTCTTATGAGCTCATTTCTAATTATATCCAACCTGGTCACTCCGAGAGCGAACCTCAACATCTTCATTTCCGCCATCTCCAGCTCTGCTTCCTGTTGTCTCTTCAGTACCACTAATCCGTACATCATGGCTGGCCTCACCACTGTTTTATAAACTTTGCCCTTCATCCTAGCAGAGACTCTTCTGTCACATAACACACCTGACACCTTCCTCCACCCGTTCCAACCTGTTTGGACCTGTTTCTTTACTGCCTGACCACACTCACCATTGCTGTGGACGGTTGACCCCAAGTATCTAAAGTCCTCTACCCTTGTTATCTCTTCTCCCTGTAGCCTCACTCTTCCCCCACCACCCCTATCATACACGCACATATATGCTGTCTTACTTTGGCTAATCTTCATTCCTCTTCTTTCCAGTGCATGCCTCCATCTTTCTAACTGTTCCTCCACCTGCTCCCTGCTTTCACTGCAGATCACAACGTCATCTGCAAACATCATGGTCCACGGGGATTCCAGTCTAACCTCATCTGTCAGGCTATCCATCACCACTGCAAACAGGAAGGGGCTCAGGGCTGATCCCTGATGCAGTCCCACCTCCACCTCGTCTGTCACACCTACAGCACACCTCACCACTGTTCTGCTGCCCTCGTACATGTCCTGTATTATTCTAACATACTTCTCTGCCACTCAAGACTTCCGCATGCAGTACCACAGTTCCTCTTTGCGTACGCTGTCATAGGGTTTCTCTAGATCTACAAAGACAATGTAGCTCCTTCTGACCTTCTCTGTACTTTTCCATCAACATCGTCAAGGCAAATAATGCATCTGTGGTACTCTTTCTAGCCATGAAACCATACTGTTGCTCGCAAATACTCACTTCTGTCCTGAGTCTAGCCTCCACTACTCTGCTCCGTAACTTCATTGTGTGGCTCATCAACTTTATTCCTCTATAGTTCCCACAGTGCTTCACATCACCCTTGTTCTAAAAAATGGGCACCAGCACACTTTTCGTCCATTCCTCAGGCATCTTCTCACGTGCTAGAATTCTATTGAACAAGCTGGTCAAAAACTCCACAGCCACCTCTCCCAGATGCTTCCATACCTCCACAGGAATGTCATCAGGACCAACTGCCTTTCCATTTTTCATCCTCTTTAATGCCTTTCTAACTTCCCCCTTACTAATCATTGCCACTTCCTGGTCCACCACACTTGCCTCTTCTACTCTCCCTTCGCTCTCATTTTCCTCATTCATCAACTCCTCAAGGTATTCTTTCCATCTATCTAGCACACTACTGGCACCAGTCAACATATTTCCATCTCTATCCTTAATCACCCTAACCTGCTGCACATCCTTCCCATCTCTATCCCTCTGTCTGGCCAACCTGTATTGATCCTTTTCTCCTTCTTTAGTGTCCAACTTGGCATACATGTCGTCATATGCCTCTTGTTTGGCCTTTGCCACCTCTACCTTTGCCCTATGTCGCCTCTCCTTGGTCCTCTGTGTCCCACTTCTTCTTAGCTAACCTTTTTCCTTGTATGATTTCCTGTACTGTGAGGATCCACCACCAAGTCTTCTGTCCTTTCCTGCCAGAAGATACACCAAGTACTCTCCTGCCTGCCTCTCTGATTACCTTTGCTGCAGTGGTCCAGTCTTCTGGAAGCTCCTCCTGTCCACGCGAGCCTGTCTTACCTCTTCCCGAAAAGCTCCACAACACTCGTCCTGTCTCAGCTTCCACCACATGGTCCTCTGCTCTGCCTTTGTCTTCCTAATCTTCCTCCCCACCACCAGAGTCATCTTACACACCACCATCCTATGCTGTCTAGCCACACTCTCCCCTACCACTACCTTACAGTCTGTAACCTCCTTCAGACTACATCGTCTGCACAAGATGTAACCACCTGTGTGCTTCTACTGCCGCTCTTGTAGGTCACCCTATGTTCCTGCCTCTTCTGGAAAAAAGTGTTCACGACAGTCATTTGCATCCTTTTTGTAAAGTCTACCACCATGTGTCCCTTCCTGAATGCCGTACTTACCCATCACTTCTTCATCACCCCTATTTCCTTCACCAACATGTCCATTACAATCTGCACCAATCACAACTCTCCCTCTGTCAGGGATGCTCAGAACTACTTCGTCTCGCTCCTTCCAGAATTTCTCTTTCACCTCGAGGTCCCATCCTACCTGTGGGGCATAGCGACTAATCGCATTATACATAACACCCTCAATTTCAAGTTTCAGTCTCATCACTCGATCTGATACTCTTTTCACCTCCAAGACATTCTTAGCCAACTCTTCTTTTAAAATAACCCGGACTCCATTTCTCTTCCCATCTACACCATGGTCAAATAATTTAAACCCTGCCCCTAAACTTCTAGCCTTACTGCCTTTCCACCTGGTCTCCTGGACACACAATATATCAACCTTTCTACTAATCATCATGTCAACCAACTCCCGAGATTTTCCTGTCATAGTCCCCACATTCAGTTCTCTCCTCTGTGCTTTCCTCTTCTCTTTCTGCCGAAGAACCCGCTTTCCACCTTCTTCTACTTCGACCCACAGTAGCTGAATTTCCACCGGCGCCCTTCAGGTTGGCGGTGTCGGTGGCGGACGTTGTTAACACGAATGATCCGGTATGGAATTCTTTGGATTAAATTTCATATTTGTTTGGCGAAGTTTTAAGACGGATGCCCTTCCTGACGCAATCCTCTGCATTATTCCGGGCTTGGGACCGGCCTACAGTTTGCACTGGCTTGTGCCCCCCCCATAGGGCTGCTTTTTTTGCGCCAAGCACCATAATGCTAATTCTTCTTTTTTTTTTCTTCTTCTGACATTGGACCTTAAGTTTAAACGCTGCTGTGTACACAAACAAATAACTTCTGCTTTGTAGTTTTTAGTCTTACTCAAGACTAAACATTCACATTGCAGATGCTGTTTGCCATTTTTTCACTGCAGAAAATCTCATAAATAGAAAAAAAAAATCTGTCCCGCAGTCTGTTGCGTTGGTATTTAATCTACAGGCGATCAAGTGTGATGATAACCATGAAACAGGAAATGGAATTTACTGTCGTAGCTGCATGAGTTAGTTCCATCCGTCCATTCGTATTCCGTACTGCTTATCCTCACTAGGTTTGCGGGTGTGCTGGAGCCTATCCCAGCTATCTTTTGGGCGAGAGGCGGGGTACACCCTGGACTGGTCGCCAGCCAATCGCAGGGCACAGATAAACAACCATTCACACTCACATTAACACCTATGGACAATTTAGAGTTTTCAATTAGAATTTTGAGGAAAAAATTAATTTATTCCATTTTGAAATAAGGCTGTAACATAACAAAATGTTAAAGTGAAGCGCTGTGAATACTTTCCGGATGCACTGTATATCATTCGATAGAGCACAGGTGGGGCCCCGGGGGCCAGATCCGGCTCGCCACATCATTTTATGTGGCCTGTGAAAGCAAATCAAAATTGCTCATTGTGTTCTGGTGTAATACCATTGAGATATTTGAAAGCATTTTTTTTTTACCAATCCCCCTTTGAAAAGAAATGTAATAGTGGAAAACAAAAATTCCATAGGCTTCTGATTTCAAAACTATTCATCAATGTGTTGTGTATACTGTAATTACAGTATATAAGGTAATCTTTCATTTATATGGGTTCACAGTTCTAACGGCCCTCCAAGGGAAGTCGTAACTACGATGTGGCCGGTGACAAAAATGAGTTTGACACCCCTGTGAAGATGGAACGTTGTATTAAACATAAATAAAAACAGAATACAATGATTTGCAAATCATGTTTGACCGATATTTAATTGAATACACTACAAAGAAGATATTTAATGTTCAAACTGATAAACTTTATTGTTTTTAGCAAATAATCATTAACTTAGAATTTTATGGCTGCAACACGTTCCAAAAAAGCTGGGACTGGGTTATGTTTACCACTGTGTTACATCACCTTTTCTTTTAACAACATGCAATAAACGTTTGGGAACGGAGGACACTAATTGTTGAAGCTTTGTAGGTGGAATTCTTTCCCATTCTTGCTTGATGTACAGCTTCAGCTGTTCAACAGTCCGGGGTCTCCGTTGTCGTATTTTACGCTTCATAATGTGCCACACATTTTCAATGAGAGACAGATTTGGACTGCAGGCAGGCCAGTCTCGTACCCACACTCTTTTACCACGAAGCCACGCTGTTGTAACACGTGCAGAATGTGGTTTGGCATTGTCTTGCTGAAATAAGCAGGGGGGCGTCCATGAAAAAGACGTTGCTTGGATGGCAGCATATGTTTCTCCAAAACCTGTATGTACCTTTCAGCATTAATGGTGCCTTCACAGATCTGTAAGTTACCCATGCGATTGGGACTAACACAGCCCCATACCATCACAGATGCTGGCTTTTGAACTTTGCGTCCATAACAGTCCGGATAGTTATTTTCCTTTTTTGGCCCGGAGGGCACGACGTCCACAATTTCCAAAAACAATTTGAAATGTGGACTCGTCGGACCACAGAACACTTTTCCACTTTTCATCAGTCCATCTTAGATAAGCTCGGGCCCAGAGAAGCCGGCGGCGTTTCTGATAAATTGCTTTTGCTTTGCACAGTAGAGTTTCAAGTTGCACGTACGGATGTAGCGCCGAACTGTATTTACTGACATTGGTTTTCTGAAGTGTTCCTGAGCACATGTGGTGATATCCTTTACACACTGATGTCGGTTTTTGATGCAGTACCGCCTGAGGGATCGACTATTTTCTCACGCACTTGTTCACAAAGAGATGAACCTCACCCCATCTTTACTTGTGAATGACTGAGCAGTTCAGGGAAG
This sequence comes from Phyllopteryx taeniolatus, assembly GCF_024500385.1. Classification (NCBI taxonomy): domain Eukaryota; kingdom Metazoa; phylum Chordata; class Actinopteri; order Syngnathiformes; family Syngnathidae; genus Phyllopteryx; species Phyllopteryx taeniolatus. The sequence goes on from NC_084512.1 coordinate 19,885,506, forward strand.
CTCCTTTTATACCCAATCATGGCACCCACCTGTTCCCAGTTAGCCAGTTCGCCTGTGGGATGTTCCAAATAGGTGTTTGATGAGCATTCCTCAACTTTCTCAGTCTTTTTTGCCACCTGTGCCAGCTTTTTTGGAATGTGTTGCAGCCATAAAATTCTAAGTTAATGATTATTTGCTAAAACAATAAAGTTTATCAGTTTGATCATTAAATATCTTGTCTTTGTAGTGTATTCAATTAAATCTAGGTTGAACATGATTTGCAAATCATTGTATTCTGTTTTTATTTATGTGTAAGACAACGTCCCAACTTCATTGGAATTGGGGTTGTACCTCGTTCTGCTTGCCGAGGGCGCAAATATAAGAGAGAAGACTTTCAGCCTTGGTTCTTTTTCCTGTAGCTAACATTCAAAGATCAGAAGATGAACATAAATGTAATTCAAAGCAAAGATGAAAGCAAAGAACATTTAATTTTGACCTGGCGTGGACATTGTTTTGGTATTCAGGACTCACAGTATTGTTCCCTGCTTTGTGTGAAGCTCCTTGGACCTCTCAGCCCAATTCTATGTGACGTCGCCTTGAAAAAGGTTACCTAATAATGTGTTGTGACATGGGGGTTATTATCTAAGAGTACAAGTCATTTAAACACCCCCCCCCGCCCCTCAAATCCTTCCTTACGGCACATTCTAAATAGGCACAATTTTATGACAAACGTGATGACAATAGAACACAAACCAACCAGATAAAAAAACTAACAAAAAAAATATGCTGTGGTCATGTAGTTTTACTATGTTTTAGTGTGATTTTCAAATTTGTAGGACCCTAATGCCTAGCTCAGACTACAGGATTTTAGCCGTGATATTGGCCCGATTAGCTATCGCGGCCGATATCGAACCCGACACATTTTGTCGGGAACAACAAAATTTCTTGTAGTGTGACATAATCCACGACCAACGATTTGGCCCTACGATAGCCCTGCGACGCCAAAAAGAAAAGGTTTTTTTTTTATTTGGGATATCTTCCGTGTAGTGTGACATATCAACGACAAAACTCCGACAGTGCACCTTGACGTCGACCAAAAGGATTGCGTATTTTGAACCTTTGTGTTCTTTCAAGCAGTCCTTGAAAGAACATCTCCCGAGCACCGGCCATGACCACCACGTTTTTCCTCATTTTGTTCTTTTTTTCCCCCCCCGACACAATACATTGGCGCGGCACATTGTTGTTGTCGTCGCCGCCATGGTAACGAGTGTATCCGGTTGCGTTGACCGGTCACACGTTGACCAGCCAACAATAGCTACTCCTCCCTCCTTCCCTTAGGAGGGACAGGGCATTTAGGCGGTATCATATCGCACGAAAATAGGCAAATAGCTGAGTTTCTCAATGAATACTCAATGAAAAAAAAAATGCAAGCAGCTGAGTTCTTGAATAGTGATTTATGAATCAGCAGGGGTTGAGTGTATTTATTCAGGCAGAAGTGAAAACCAAAATATCAGCAGTTATAACAGCACAGTGATGTTATTAAATGGTCGAGTAAACTAAAGTTTAGCACACACAACCGTGAATCATTATAAACACTCGACTGGGCCATCCCGGGGAAAAAAAGGCATCCCTCTACATTTAGTTTTGCTTTCAGTGCTTTCTAAGGTGCCACGTTCCCACTGTAGACCACAGCTCAGGCCTGTCAGCTCCCTGTCCTTGAATGCCTTCCCCTTTCTCTTCCTGTTTCAGAAGCAGACGTCACCTCGGCATGTTTTACCGGGTCTACGCCAAGCTCAATCCGCTCGTCTCGTTCTAAAGCACACACATGAGTGATTGCAAACAGGCACAGTAGCAATGGGTATTTTTGCGTCAAAGTGAAGCCGCATCACTGGCAGCTAAACCTACGACAGTGGTATTACAGGGAGTGAAAGTGAGCGCTGTGGTTTTGGTGCGCTAACCTCACTGTTGTGGTTAGCGCGTCTCTGCCCATATATTTACCTCGTCACAGGTTGTAACACGTGTGTTTATCGTTGGTTACAAAATGAAAGCCCCAAAGGCAATTATTCGTGTTGTGTTGTTGAGAGAACATGCCAGTGTTTGTGTGCTTTTAAAAAGAAAAAAAAGGGAACCGGAGGTGTTGCTGCTGCTCCTGTGTGAACATAAACATCGACATTGTGTAAACCTCTCCCTTATCTCATGGTGGGATGCTACGTTGACTAGCTTTGCTGAGTTCTGTGTAAGGCAAAGGCCATAGCATAGAGAGTACGTAATTTAGCTCATTCACTGCCAGTCCTCCATGTTAAGGGATATCTTTGTTAATGGATATTTTAATTAAAGAGTCGTCAATCGCAGTGAATGACATTTAAGTATGTACATAAGTAAGCGTGAGGGTAACAACCACCTAGAAAGGGAAATGTAGTTTAGGAACCAGTGACCTCACTTAAGCAATGTTGGATACGCACAAAACGGGGCCTGAAAGAGCCTTATGCAACTTCCTGCACAAAGTATGTGACCGATCAAAATTAACTTGACGACAGAAAGTCCTTACTGCAGCAGACACTTCTCTTTTTTTAAATGTTTTTTTTTTTTTAAGACATTTGGTAAAATGGTGAATTAAAGCCAGATTGTATAATGATGTCTCTCACATGTCCACTTTCACTTATTATCAAATGTTAATCAAATAGATAGATAGATAATCAAATATATATATATATATATATATATATATATATATATATATAAAACAGCATCGCCTTGATACAAGTGACCGGACTTAGTTTTTTTTTTAGATGAGAGTTGTCATTCGGATGATTTTTGTTCTTGGTTTTTTTTTCTTTGAGTTGTGAGCGCAACCTTGAGATAGGAGAGCTGTATGGTGGCAGTGAATTCAATTCACAATCAGCAGCAGTTTGACAAATAGTGAACCATTGGTCAAAAAAGAGGCTTTGAGCTGTTTAATGCCACTCCCATTTGATGTTTACTGTCAAAAAACAACAACAACAAAAATTACATGTTGCGTATTTTAAAAAAGCAAATATTTTTGCCTTAGGCGAATGCTAACAAACAATGCAAAATGACATGCTAAAGATTAGAATCGATATTTGCGATTTTTAGAAGCAGCAGATATTTGAAAACATACGTTGGAGCAACAGACAGATAATTTAACAATACTCACAGGCATATATTCTTTATCCTGTACACAAAATGACTGTTACAGTTTTTAAACATCGTTTGAAACAAAATTTGACAAAATGTTACTGTTATTTGGAGCCTGAGCCACTTCACAAACGGCACCCCATACGCCTCCACCTTGCCGATAAGCACTTTGATTTGGGTCTCTGAAAAATTGCGTTTCTTCTTTTTCGTTTTGCCTGGAACCACTATTTACTCTTCTCAAACAGTAGCGTTGATCAGCATGGCTCATTTACATTTGTGTGGTGCTTGTGCACTGACCATATATGGTCAAATGTGGGCGTAGAGCGGGTGGTATATGCAAATGATGTGATAACCACTTGTCCATCGTGCTGCCCTAATCAAGAACAACATGTGTTCAACGTGTATCTCCTCAGTGGCACCCCCAAACAACGTGACTCTGCACTGTGGCAACCTGGTCAACAAGGTGGCGTGGACCTACGACCACCCGCCTCCGGGACTGCGATTCCGGGTGGACATTGGCAAGCTGTCCGACGGGTGTGTGTCTTTTGTTCTTTGAGTAGTAAAAGATGATTTGCTTTTTCTTTGATACCACTGGTGTATATAGGTATCACAATTAAGCGATTAATTGACAACTAATTGATCATCCTATTAATAATCTAAGAATAAGCGATTAGTTGCTTAGAGCCATAGTTTTACATAAAATTGTCTCTTTTTTCTATGGTCCTCCAATAAAAGCAGACTATCTTTGGTGTTTAATCAAAATAAGACATTCAAAAGTCTGCTTTTTATTTGGAAAACAATGTTCAACATTTTTCCCAATTTTCTGACATGTTACAAAACCAGTAACTGAAACATGATTTTTAATCTCTTCAGAAAATAATCGTTATTTGCAGCCATTATATGAATAACCTGTTAATGACATGTAGTTGAAACTGAAGCAGCCTATATCAAATATATATGTATATCAAAACTAGTAGCTCTTCACACTAATCACTATCCAAGAAGTAGCTCTCAGTTTCAAAAAGATTGGCGAGTACAACATCCCTCCCTCTCGTATTGATGAATTGTTGCTCATTTTGTTAGGTGTAACATTTAAACATTACCAAATAAACAACAAGAATTGGTTAATAAACAAAAATGATTTTGCAATAAACTTTAATCCAGTTATTTGATTAACCGTTGGAATAATTGATTCTAAAAATATTCCACATTGACTGGCACCTTTGTGTGGTGTGAGCACATGGAAGAAGCCTAAGTACAAGCGAAACACAAAGTGCTAAGTTGTTGTGTTGTGTCTTTCCCCAGTGTCATCGCTCCGCTGTGGGTGGATCTGCCTGACCTCCAGGCGAACATCTCCTTCCTGTCGGACCAGAGGGACGACTACTTACTGATGGTGACCGCCGTCCTCGCGGGGGAGGACTCAGAGGCCGCTCCCGCCAATGGCATTTCCTTCAGCTACTTCATTGACTCTCCTGCCACTCAGAAATGTGAGCTCAGACTACAGGATTTTAGCCCAGATTTGGGCCCCATTAGCTATCATGGGCGATTTCCCAGATGGGGCCCGACATATTTTGCCGGTCGTCAACATACTTGGGTGCCATAGTCAACATTTATTCACGTGTACGAACCAGTGTTTACTGAAGCTTTAGAGCATGACTGGACAGAACGGCGCCATGTTTACAGTTCATACAAACATTGGTGCTAGCACTAGCTTGCTAGTCTACGTAACATTACGATGCCTGCTTGTGAGCCGTATCGTATTCAAAGTACGCGAACATACCTCGAGCTCTTCATAAATGGACAGCCCACTCCTGAACATCGGTTACAACACGACGCTTTTCCTCTTTTTGTTCTCCCCCTCCAACACAATACATTGGCGCGATCCAGTGTTGTTATCATCGCCATGGTAACGGGTATACCTGGTCGTGTTGACCGGTGACACGTTTTCTGGTTCTGCCTCCCCGACAGTGTTTGATTTGACAAGATAAAGCCCAGTGATCCCAAAAGATGGGATGCGGTGGTATCGGAATAGATGTCGTGTAGTGTTGCCACTGTCTGACCGAGATATGGCAAGATTTCATGGCAGTAGTCTGACATAGTGCAATTGGGAAAGACCAAAATTGTTTTGTAGTCTGATCCAGGCATAATGGAAGTCTGGTTATTACATTTCCATGTTTTCCAAACAGGCAGGTGCTTCATTCCAAATGCGGAGTTTCCAGGATTTTTAAAACATTTTTTTATAGTGCATGATTTTAAAGGGGGGCTACCCGTTTCAAAACTGAAAACTCGTCGGTGACGCCTTCTGTTTCTAATCGGTTGTTCTTCCTCGGGCGCAGTGGTTTCCCCTTTAAGTGGAGACCGAGAGAAAAGAGAGAGCAAAAAGACAGACCACGATAACACCACCTGCTGGACCGTTGTTGGGGAACCTGAATGTGAAAGCGAGAGAGCAAAAAGGAATACCAACACTTGAGGGAAACTGGAAGGAAAAAGCAGTAACAACAACAACAACACCTGTTGGAAATTGGGAGGAAAAAAACAGCAAAAATCAATCACAAAAGTTAAACAACAAATGTGCAATTATCTCAATGCCCCTCAACCAGAATTAAATTTTCTCTCTTGTTCTTGCTTTTTGCTTTCTATTCTCCTCGTTTAGCCGTAGATAGTCACCTAGCTCAGGGATGTTGCCGCAACTATAACAGTGACAAGCACAGCGGAGACAGAAATGTTTCTGTTTTTGTCCAGGTTCTTTGGACCTCCCGCCTGTGACCGTGTTGGACCAAAAGGATAACACCGTCCTGCTCAGCTTCCAGCATCCGTGGCTCATGTACCAGCATGGACTTCCTCCCCGCTTGGACTCCAGAGGCAAGAAGAGGAGACACGAGCAGCTCGACAACCCTCTGCCCGTCTTCAAATATGACGTCACCCTCAGCAAGGTAGGACTCCTAAGTCAGTGCTTCTCAAACTGGGTGGTCTGTGAACCCTAGCTCTGGAGTTAGTCAAAATAATTTGTCTTAAATAAGCATGTGTTATCATTAAAGAAATACATGGGCATATTAATATATGGCAACTGGCGTAATAAACCAATTACTTTAAAAAAAATTCCTGATATGATTGTGACCTATCAACACATAGATCCAACATCGCTCCATGAATAAAGTATGTTTCTTCTAGAACAAAATTATTAGTAGAAAAAAAAGTCCTGTGGTTGTTTTTTTTTTTTTGTTTGTTTTGTTTTTAAACAAAAGGCATATTTTTACGAGAATACAGTGAACCCCTGCATATTGCAGATGTTCTTTTTGGGGGGGGGACCTATCTTATCTTATTCGCTGAAGAGCTTCCCAATCTGTTTTAGTGCTCATTAATTTGGCGCCATCTAGTGGCAATCATGTGCCAAGGAGCTGTTGAAGCCGGTTTAAGAGTTTAAATTGGGACTAAACGGGTACAAAAGAATCAAAGCTTATTTTCCAGAATAAAAGATGAAATATTGTGAAAATAAAATTTTATTTTTTAGTATGACTTGTTAAAGTGACTTTCTTCCCTCATCAAACTTTGACTTAATCTTGGAAAAATAAGACTTTATTTCCATAAGATTATGACTTTTCATTCTGACAAAGTACATCTTTGTTTTAAAGATTGACTTTTTCTTGAAAAAATACAACTTTATTCTCATGTTACAGTTTACTTCTTCTGCCGTGTAGGGATATACATAGTGAACTGGCATTGGGATTATTGGGGGGCCTTGGAACAAAAAAAAAAAAAATCTCTGGACTCAAAAGGTTGGAGACCCCCTTGTCCTCATTGTGTCTGTTTATTTGGGGCGTCTCTCCAGAAGCAGTATACCCACCTGCGCTGCACCGAGGAAGTATGCGAGCGCAAGCTGCCCGTGGACCCCGGCCTGCAGGAACACTGCGCCGTCATCAGGGGGGAGCTGGAGAGGATCAGCGTTCACGGCACGCAGGACTACTGCCCTCAGCCTGTGCAGGGAAACAGTTTAGTCCATTCAATAGCATCAAAGTGTGGGATAAGAATTAAACAGTGTGTTTTTATCACTGGTGGCACATAAATGTATACTTTATTAAAAATAATAATGTGGGTTTCCATCCATCACATGACTACTGCCGTATGTTCAGTAATTACACTTTAAAAAGCCAGTTTATTTCTTTACATTCTCTTTGATTTTGTTTTTGTACAAGACGGTACTATTTTATCCATCCATCTTCTGAGCCGCTTCTCCTCACGAGGATCGCGGCTATCTTCGGGCAGGAGGCGGGGTACACCCTCAACTGGTTGCCAGCCAATCGCAGGGCACACATAAACAAACAACCATTCGCACTCACATTCACACCTACGGGCAATTTAGAGTCTTCGAACAACCTAGCATGCATGTTTTTGGGATGTGGGAGGAAACCGGAGAGCCCGGAGAAAACCCACGTTTGAATTAAAAACACGAAACAAATAAAATGTGTTTTTTGGGGATGCTGGAACAGGGGATTAACTTCATTTCAATGGGGAAAAGGCTTTTAACATTACATGGATACTCATGATATTTTTTGTTATGTTTTGTGTGTTTGTTTAAACACAGAACACACTGTCATCCTTGTGGTGGGGTCACTATTGGTCCTGGCTGCAGCCTCCACTTTGCTCCTCATGATCTGCCGGAAAAAGACCAATGCCTCGTCCGAGCTGCCACCCTTCCTTGTGCGCTGTTCTCGCCCGCACATGATGTCAATTTTATGCCCTTTTCTGACTTTTGACCCTCTTGTGCCTCACAGCACTTCGAAGGAGGCGTTGAGGAGGTGCCCAAAGTGTCCCTGGCGGTTTCCAACTCGTCCTCGCCGCTGCTGCTGACGGAGCAGCCCGCCTTGCCCGGCGAGTCGGAGCCGCCCGGCGAGTCGGAGCCCTCCGGCGAGCCAAATCCATCCGGTGAGGATGACGTGGGCGATGCGGAAGAGGAAAAGCCGCAGGCGTACATGGGGAGCGATGAAATCGAGGAAGACGCAGAGACCCCGGACAATGATCCGTACGAGAGACGCAACGTCGTCGTCAGGCTGTCGCTCGACGAGGACATGGAGGGCTACCGTGGCTGAAGGTTTGACTTTTTCAAAAGGCAAACGTTCGGTTAGCATATTGTATATCATGAGCATTAATAGGCCAACACTGCTCAAGTCCCCTCAAAGAAAACTCGTGCTATTCGTGGGGGTTAGGGTCTAAGCCATGACGCCAATAGCGAAAAATTGCGGTTAATGGATGCCAAATATCAGTTACACCAAGTACTAATTAATATTATTGTAAGCCACTGTAACGTTATGCACAGTTTAAACCTTAACCCTTCGCTTGAATATACAAAAATTAAGACTGACAGTAAATAATGATTCATATAAGATACATTGCAGATCAAATTTAAAAACAAACAGTTCTTAAAGTTTAAATGCATTGAACTTAAAAGTTAAATACAACTGAACTGTACTTTTATTTAAAAGTACAGCAATTGGCAGCAATTCTTTCTCGTACCACAGTTCAGGAATCACTAATGTATAGGTTGTACCCCAAACTATGATCCCGGAATACTTTTAATATAATTTCAAACTCAGTTTAGAACATTGCCTTTAAAAATAAATGGCTAACAGATGATTTGATTTTGAAAGTGCGAGGCTGCTTGCTTGTATGTCGCCGCTTGGCACCTCTTAAAAACACCAAATACTACCTTCATATGAGCCTTTCTTTTTCATACTGTGACACATAGATACTCAGAAATGTATACACAGAACATCGCAAATGACTAGCATTAGTTGGCCACTTAATTGGCTGTCAGCCGGTGGGCAACATTAGCACCTCCTCCTCTAACATGCCTCGAAAGGAGCATGGCATTTGGATGCCATATTGGGTGTAACAGAAGTGCCAATAGGTGTGCTTTACCGCGGATAATTGTTGGGCTCTCCCGTGCAAGTAATTTTGCGAATGGCGAATCGGCGTGGGATCAAGTAAACGTCACTTGCGATACTACACTGCAACCCCAAGAGTTGACTTTAACACAGTAGAGTTTCCGATGTTTTAAGAAACATTTCGATTGTCTTAGCTGTCATGCACGAATAAAGAGATGTGTAACACCACTTGAATAGAGTAAAACTACTTTTGCTGGGAATCCACGTAATAGCTGAAAGAAAGTACACCAGACTGACCTAGTGGAGAGCGAACTGGAAGGCGTTTATATGTTTTGTAGGTGAGTTAGTTAGATTACTGAGGTTAATATGTGTAACATATTTAAAATAAGTGCAGGGATGCTCACCTGGTGGGTCGCAAACAGCTTGTCACGTTGAATTAACTAAATATACTATAATTACATGTATGTTTTGTTAAATTTAATAAATAACCATGCGCCGCTTATCAGAAGCTAACGCTAATCCGGGTGTCCAACAACACTCACTGCGGCTCTGCTTCCATTTTGGATTTGACATGATAGCGGGGGCTGCGCGCCCTTGGGGGAGTGTGGGTGACTGCATGGCAGTGTTTCAGGCATTGTTGTGTGTTAGCTGTCGCTTGGAAAGTGGCTCTTGAGCCTCACCCAGCCTAGCTGCTCAAGTCATGGACGGAGAAACTGGAGGGGAAGGGGCGGTTGTTATGTAAATAATTGTACACTTTCCCATAATGTCCTTTGAGTCTTCAAAAGCACCACAAGTGGAAGTATTTCATGCCATGTATTTTGTAAACCACTTGTTGGCCACTCATCCCAAGGTGCATCATTTGATAGCACGCGGGGCTGCAGCTAGGTGAACCGATATCCTGTGGTTCTTGCTGAGAATTGATTTTTGTTTGAGGGCTTTGAGCATGTGGCACCTTCATCTACAGTAACACACACGCCAGACTTGACTCACACAAGATACTTTTCCAGCGGTCGTGGCCCTACACTTCCCTGTTGTCATTTAACGATGCCATTTGCACCTAGATAATAGTCCCGCTAAGAATTGCACTAAAAAAAAAAAAAAAATTAAATTCCTCCTTCATTTCAGTATTTTATTGGGGGGGAAAAAGAGACCTCTCCTTTGCCTTATTGGGCAGACAGACTCCTTTGCGTTTTTAGGCAAAAATGTCATGATTGAATTAATTGCTGCTTTACTGCTGTTGTGTAATTGTGAGATGTTCATGTATTTTTTCATCTAGCCATTTTTGTCCTCCATACTAAAAAACAAAAAAATAATAACAATAATTCTCCGACACTATGTTTATATGATATACACTGGATTGTAAGTCTATGTAGGTTTTTGTTAATAGTATGTTTTTAGAATTGTATGGCAGACCGCATTAAAAGCTATAAATGGCTTTCACGCATGCACTATTTTAGTTCCAACATGCCAGTACTTGAGTTGTCTATCAATCTACAAAACCAATCAGTAGTCCAGTATCGGCTTGCAGTGTCTCTGCCTTCTGGTGTACGTTTCCTGTTTTGTGCCATTTTTGTTCTAATAAACACCTAAAACAAATACCAATGTTGTTATAAGACTTCTGTCCGTTTGTCTATGGGGAAAACTATACAGACAACTTCTAGGACAATTTACATTGCATAGATATTGGTTAGAATGAAAAAGGTACGTTTGTTATCGCACTTAATTCGGGTTTGTCATTTAATATTGTATGTTGTAGTTCGTGAGTGAAGCAGATACAGAGTCATTAGCAATTAGCTTAGCATTACGTGGCAGATTTGTCTAAGTAACACTAAAAGAAAATTCCCATTAAAAAAAAAAAAATGTACTATTCAAATGATCATAACAAAAACAATAAATAAAACAAACTAAATAATCGATAACAAATGAAAATGGCATTAAACAGTATATATTGAGCTAATAGGAATACATAATAAATACTTGAAAAAGTAAATACACATTAAGTGCTGCACTGTGTAAAAAGATTTTTTTTTTTTTATTCCAGCTGCAGAATGGATGCACTGATCTAAAGTCAGTTCTCTGTTGCCCTTACATGGTCACAAATATGCAGCGACAGAAACATTTCAACAGAACTTATTTAATCTGTCACAAAATGAGTGTGACTTTCAATGTAAACGGGGTCAACATTTCACCCAAAGAGAAAGCAACATCTTGATCTTGTCAACATGCAGATCGTGTTGACTATTGAGCCGGCGGCTGAAGAAGCGTGATGGCTGACATTTAAGGCCTTCCCCTGGAACCGAACAGACTGAAAGCGTTTGTGTGATGCAGCATGTGTTTGCGTAGATGCCCGCTGGTGAATTTTCCTTCCTCTATGCGTGTAGCCTGCAGAGTGGAAGTGGGACGCACACACGCTTCCAGTAACTCGCTTCACCAGTCACACTCGTCATCCTCGTTCCTGGTATTTATTTGTTTTGCACGTTGGCCAAGTCAAGTTTTCTGATAAATCAACATTTCAGAAATATACTTAAGGAAGCTATTTCATTTTAAAATACTATGTTTGTTTCAAATGTAATTGTAAAATATTAAAGTACAAATATAAATGTAAAAAATTATGATACATATTTTGTACACTTTGTATATAAATGTTAAAAGTGTGATATTTAGATTTAGAGCTATTTTGTTTATGAAAAGATTTAACATTTTTATATTAATGTTATAAACCACAGGTAACAAACTCAAGGCCCGGGGTGCAGATCCGGCCCGCCATATCATTTTATGTGGCCCGTGGTCGTGGTTCGACTTAATGTTTTTTGCTTGAATACCAAAATTGCAAATTGTCCTCACTTTTAATCATTTTGAAATATTGCCAGCCTTATTTGTTACCAAGCTGCTGTTTTTTCCTGGCTTCTTATTTCAAAACTGTTTATCCATCAATTTTTTTATGTATATGTAATAATATGAGAGGATCATTTATATGGCTTCACAAGTCAGAATGGTCCTCTGAGGGATACCATAACTACAATGTGGCCCGTGACAAAAAATGAGTTTGACACCCCTGTTCCAAACAATCAAACAAAAATTGTTTTTAAAATCTATTTCAACAGATTACATTTTTCATATTGCAATTTTTATATAACCAAATTGTGTGTATTATTAAATATTTTAAATATTCAGAATGGGTATTAATTTCACATTTTAGTATGAACTTTTAGCTGACTAAAAATGTGTTTTTCATACAAACGTTTTACAAAATGTTACTTTTGGATTCCTGGAGTTTTTTCTTTTAAATTTTTTTTTGCAAAACTACAAATGATTACAAACACCTGCAAACCCAATATATTTTAAATAAATACATAAACTACGATGGAGTAAAAGGTTACCCTTTTGTGACTTAAAAATACCTTATATAACATGTAACTGTTTTCACATTCATAGGCATGAGAAAAACAAAGCAATAAATCTTTATAGTTTCCCTAGTCGGGTTTGTGGATTATGTAACATTTCGTATAAACCGTATGTGCAACAACAACAACAACATGAAGGATAAATCAAAGCTATTTAGCAGTGTAAATGTAATCCTAGATTCCAAATTGACATCCTCGGACAAGCGTGTGCTTCCAACTTTGAGGAAACACTTTGGAAAGTAGATGACAACATACAGTGGAAAATTCTACACACCCTGGTTCCAATACGAGCTTTTTATCATACTGTATTAATGTATTGTGACCTATAACTTGCACAACTCCATTTTAATTGTCTTTTTATTTTTGTAATCTTTTCGAGGGCGGGTAAAAATAAACAACTGAAATAATGTGGTTGCCCGAGTGCACACCCTCTTTTAACTGGGGATGTGGTTGTGTTCAAAATTAACAATCACATTCAAACTCGTTAAATGGGAGTAAGCGCACCTGCCACCATTTTAAGTGCCGCTGATTAACCCCAAATCAAGTTTGGTTGTTTTAGCAGGCTTTTTTGGAGGCACATCCATTTCTTGGTAATTTCACTATTGCGCCATATGGCCATGGCTGTGCTGTAAGATCTGATTTAAAAAATGTCAAGAAAAGCCTACAAGAATAGCTCATCTTTGTTTGGGCAACCCCAAATAAAGTTCAGCTGTTCTAACAGGCACTTTAAATGGTGGCAAGTGTCTGCTGACCCCCATTTAATGAGTTGGAATGTGATTGGTTAATCCGGAACACAGCTACATCCCAGTTATGAGAGTGTCCACACTTGCACAAGCTCATTTAAGCAGTTTATTTTTACTTCCCCTCCTAAAAGAATTCAGTTTGTTTTTCAGTTGAGTTGTATAGGTCACATCAATTGTGGGAAAACATGTAAATGATATATCCTAGTTGTTCTGTTGTCAAATCACAACAACCTGGCATTTGAACATCGGTGTGTAGACTTTTTATATCCACTGGATAGTATATACTTTCGGTTGTGCCGGCATGTTGAAAAAGTGCTTAGTCATTGTTCACGTGGACTTCTGTAAAAGGACGTGGTCTGTGATCTATAACTTAAAAAAAAAAAAAAGAAAAAGTAAAGAGGAAGTGGGTGCGTGTTAAAGGTTGGCGGCTCGAGGGTCCAGTGACACAGTCGACAAAATGAATAGCCTGCTGATTGGGGCCCTGCTGCTGCTGCTCAACCTGTCCACCTGTGTCGCTGTGCCAGGTAAAAAAAAAAAAACCCACTTAAGTCAAATGGTGTTTTATTTACAATTTATTGTCTTATCATGTTGGACTTTGTTGTTGTTTTTTTTGTGTCCACAGTGTCATCAGCTCCTCCCGCAAATGTCATCTTTGACTCTGTGGACTTTAAGAACGTCCTCCGCTGGACACCGCCCGCCAACAGCAGCGACGTGCGCTACGACGTCCAGTGGAAGATGTGAGGACACAGACAAGCAAATTACACGCGCACAAAATCAGTACTTTATTGATTTTTTTTGCCTCAGTCTTTCCACTTAATATTGCTAAACATGAAGAGGAACAGTTTCTCAGTCTCCACATACGTAGAGTCCCACAAGGCTCCTTTCAAGGACCCTTGAGACAGAATCATATTTCAAATGGCTAATATACAAATGGCATTTTTTTTATGAATGCCAAAGTGTGTGTGTGTATATATACATATACATGATATATACACACACACACACATTTTATTTTTTTCCTATTCCAGCTGTCATCGGGCAGGAGGCGGGGTACACCCTGAACTGGTTGCCAGGGCACATATAAACAAACAACCATTCGCACTCACATTCACACCTACGAGCAATTTAGTCTTCAATTAACCTACCCTGCATGTTTTCGGGATGTGGGAGGAAGCCGGAGTGCCCGGAAAAAACCCACACAGGCACGGGGAGAACATGCAACAGGCGGGGCCGGGGATTGAACCCCGGTCCTCAGAACTGTGAGGCAGACGCTCTACCCCGCCACCAAAATATATTTAAAAAATATTAAAATTTTAACTGCATTTGATATTTTTTATTTGATTCTAAGAGTACTGAAAAACCATTTTTTCACAGCTATAACAAACTTTGAATAAATGATTTTATATTAATAATTTAAGAATTTTTTTTTGTAGTTTTAATGTTCTAATTATTTATTCAAATTATGCATACAAATATTCCTCATTTAAAATGTATAATGAATTCAATGGAAGAGGTGTAGCAACTGGCCTGTTTTTGCGAAAGGAAACAATCGACATCATAATGATGTACGTGGTTGTGTTTTCTCTTTCTGCTCCTCAGTTACGGCAATGCCGAGTGGCGGGAGATGGACGACTGCCTGGGCATCCGCAAGCTCCAATGTGACCTCAGCGGCGTCACCTTGGACCTCCAAGAGTGGTACTACGCCAGACTGAGAGCCTCATCCTCATCCTCGAGCAAGTCAGAGTGGGTCCTCTCCCCCAAATTCAGCCCCCGATGGCACAGTGAGTGTTTTTATTTCACATCTATATACTCGTCCTTATGATACAGCAGACATTTGTGCAACATCATCAAACTTCACAAACAATGACGAAAACTAAAATAACTTGACTTTTAGCATTGGCGATCTGTCTCAGATACTCAGTTCAAATTTGGTAGCAATCAGACAAAATCTTTAGGAGTTCGTCTTTGAAGGAAATAAAATGGCCGCCTCAAACAAGTTTTGAGTTCCTGGGTCTTTTCCGGCTTGGTTTCTTAAGACCTTTTTGCTGGTCGACTCACAGGAGACGTCTACAAAATTCCAAAAAGGGAAAGGTAAAGGTTTTGGGGGCTGAATTTTCAAAGAAATCTGGCAAAATCAGTTGGGGTTAAAGTAGTCGCTTCAAAGCAAATGTATTCATGTAGCGCATTTCATACACAAGGTGCTTTACATGATTAAAAGCATTTAAAAACAAAGAGGAAAAC
Organism: Phyllopteryx taeniolatus; assembly: GCF_024500385.1. NCBI lineage: Eukaryota > Metazoa > Chordata > Actinopteri > Syngnathiformes > Syngnathidae > Phyllopteryx > Phyllopteryx taeniolatus. Next base: position 19,900,911 of record NC_084512.1, read on the forward strand.
CAAGACCTAAGTAACCTAAGGAAAATAAAACGCTTCGAACTCAATGGCAGACCTCCTGGGAACAGTGAACCCTGCCGTGAATAGTGAAAATCCGAGAACAATTGACACCCGCCCCAGCCAGGGTTGGAATTGCGTATCGATACCAGAAAATTGCAGCAAAGCACTTAAAATGGAGATGATCATAAAGCATCAACACTATGCATCTAGCATGTACACATCCTGAACTGTATTCAGTAATTAACAAAACAAACCACTGTCACATGAGGCTCTATAGTACAGTATTACCTAGCATGCTAGCCTGAATAACAAGCTAGCACAAACTAATGTAACATCACACAGGAGCAACAGATTTGAGCGTAAGCACTTTACACACACGGTATAACTCCATTGTACTTTTGCGAATGGCTTCTTGACTTTTTCCCACGTCGACTCGTGGAAAAACAAGCCTACCGAATTTCTGAAACTAAAGTGCAGTTTTCTCTCTCCCCCGTTCAGCCAAAATCAGCGCACCGCTTCTGAGGCTGAACGCCAGCGATCAAGGCATTGTGGTCCGCGTGAGGACCCCGCAGCCTGTGGCCAAGAAGATGCAAAGCAGTCGCCTTTACACCAATCTGATCTACAAAATCTTTCTCATCAATGAAGTGGGCAAAGAGGTACGTCACAACAAGCAACATGTCCACTTAAAAGTGTTTCCTGATACTTTAGCCTAGTGGTTAAAAAAAAAACCAAATAGGGATGGGCAAGTACCAATACCAGGTATCGGTATCGGGCCAATACCAGCATTATTTCAAGGTATCAGGTACTCGTGAAGGCTGTCAATACCGGCCACCGATACATATTGCAAAAAAAAATAAAATAAAAAATCTGACATAGAGTAAGTCATTGTGGCCATTTGACACAATGGCGACTCATCGAGTGCATCAGAAAGAAAGAGAGGTTTTTGTTCATAATCTTTTGTCATTGTGTTAATTGAAATTTGATGTATCAAAAGTACTAGCGTTATCGGTACTCGGTATTGTGAGTACTCAAGAGTAAATACTTGTACAAGTATCGGTAAACAAAAATAAAATAAATAAATAAATAGTATCGAACATCCGTAATAAAAATTGTACCCAAATAAAGGTTTGATAACAAACAGTTCTCAAATATTAAATGCAAATGTGAGTTGAAAAGTAAAATACAACAGAACTGTACTTAAATGTGGATTAAAAAAAAAAATAATCTCAAGCCACTGTCCATTTGTCTTTTTCAACCATTAATTCCTGTGTGCTTTTGGATGTGCGCTTTGTGTCTTTGTCATGCTGGAGGACCCATGATCTTTGCCTCAAACCTAGTTTCTCACAATGCGTAAGACATTTTGCGGTAAAATCTTTTGATCATTTTCTTATTTCATGATACCTGTGATTCAGTCAAGTCCTCCAGTACCAGATGTAAAAAAAGCATTATGGATCCTCCACCATGCTTGACTGATGGCAGGGTGTTCGACTGTAAACATGCGGTTTGTGTGCGTTGCTAAAAAGTTCTATTTTTGTTTCATCTGTCCATAAAATATTGTTTATCATTTACTCTTTTACTCTATCAAACACAAGTTCTCTTTAGAAAAATCTTTCACTAGATCAGGAAATATTTCCCATTAATGGCGAGTATAACTGTATATATTTTTTTCAGGAGGTGTTTGAGCTACTTTGCTGCTCGGGGAAACTTCTGGTGAGCAAAGTGAAGCACAAGACGGAATATTGCTTCCAGTCGCAGAGCGTCGCAGCGCTGCAGGGACGCAGCAGCGCTCGCGGACCCACAAAGTGCATCACCACACTATGAACACACAAACAAAAAACACTAATATAAAGCAGTTAAAGTAAAATGTGTCTCCTTAAGAGCATGTGATGTACTCAAACTGAACACTCCATTAGGCACAGCGTCCAAATAAAAACTGTTCGTATGCGCGCGGGAATGTGATCAATATACAGTAACCGGACACTTCATTAGGTACAGCAACCAATTGGAAAGATTAAGCTGTGTGTGTGTGTGTGTCACACAGAGCTCCTTAGGCCACACGACCTCAGACGCCCGATCTCCACTTCCAAGAAGATCGAGCCTTTGAGTGACACAAGCAAAGCGGGAGAACTTTGTTCATATTTGACGTTGACACTCAACTGAAAGGACTTGAAGCAATGTCGACGACACCGCCACACTAGCATATAACATTAGAATGATTACATTCATGAATCAAATGCAATCATGTTTTTACATTAAAATGTCTTCTTTAGTACAAGTGAGCTACGTGTCTGCCATCATTCTTTCAACTGTCATCAAAATGTTAAGGTTCCATAGAACACGATTAGGGTTTCAAGCCAAGGTTAGGGTTTCAAATGAGGGTTTGGAGGCAGGGTTAGGGTTTCCAATTAGGGTTCGAAGCAATAAAACAGGAAGCACACATCAAGTCTCAATTCCGACTTTATTGAAAAATGTTGATACTCTTGATGAATCAGCCAATGAAATACTGTAATAACAATAATAATAATAAGAATAAAAAAGTCACTGAAAGGCGCAGTGGATAGTGCGTAGTACTTTGTGTAGTTTGTGTCGTTCCATTAGAGACGCATCAAGGCCGACGTCACTCAGTCTTCCTGGACTCCACGAGTACACAGCTAACACACACGAGCAGCTGCTCACATTTTGGTCCTGCACAAACACTAAAATGTCCTTCAGTAACACCTCTTTATTTCTTCGTTTTTGTTTTGTTTTTTGCCTTGATTTTGGTCCACTTGGCAGAAGCTCCATCAGAGGAAAAACATCAAAGACGTTCAAAACGGAACGTTTGCTCCCTTCACGCAGATTGGCCTGCGGGTTTGAGTCCCACTGTAACGTGCGCTCTCACTCGACATCAGGGGTATGAACTGGGGGTCGTACTCACTTGATACATTTTGGGGATGGTGATGTGATTTATTTGAAGGAGTCATAAGTGATGCCTGCCAACTAATTTGGGTTTAGGTTAGATGCTACTGTTTTGGTTAGCAACCAATAGCCTTTAAAATGTCTGTGCATCAACAACAGCGTCTGAATGGAAACAGTTATAGATGTGACCCGCGAAGCGTTTGTTTCCAGTGGCACCCGGTGTTATGTGCTGCTGTTCTGGGTAGCAACAGAGTTCCAACGGGCTTCTGAATGAGTGTCTTCAACCTAAAATATTTACTGCCCATTTGTTTTCAGATGGTAATTTATTTGAGGAAGGCCTAATTAGGGCAGAGTAGGTGCTGCTGTTCAAGTTAGCAAACTATTTCAAATGGCTGCTTGAACATTCACATTTGAATGAAAACAACTGCAGTTACTGCCATTTTTTTTTTCAGATCGGAGTTTAATTGAGGGAGGTGTTTGTTTCTCTGTGGCTCACGGTGACTAAGTGGGGTTTGTGCTGCTGTTTTGGTTAGCAACAGCATTCAGTCAGGCTTTTGACCAACCGAACGGAAATAGTTACTACCCGTTTCTTATTTGTTGTAGTTTTTTCCCTGACGGAAATTTATTTGAAGAAGGTGTTTGTCTAAGTGGCACCCGGGAACAAATTGGGGGCACGGTGTTTTAATTATTAGAGAAAAAGCCGATATTTTAGGAAATAAAATTGGAGTACTCCTCAATTCACAGCCCTGTGTGATTAAGGCAGTTAGCATGTGGAGGAAAGGATTCACATTTTCAAATCCATCACATAAAAGTGTGATTTCATACTAACGGTTGTATTTACACCATTCCATTTGGTGATGTCATAGAAAACAAATGAGTGTAATTTTTCTAAACAAGAGTGGCCTTGCATACTGGCAAGAGCTGCTTGAGTCTGCATAGTCCATCCTCACAGAGGTGTGTGTGTGTGTGTGTGTGGGAGGGGGGGCTAGAAAATACAAAATGGAGGCCATTAGCTGATCCTGAGGAAGCCATTTCAGTGGCTGCTGTAGAAGATTCCATGATTTAGTGTACAAAAAAGTAATCATGGGCTATTTTCAGGGTAAAAAAACAAAACAAAATGAAGGGAGGCCCACATGAGGAGCGCAGGTCACATGATGCGCCGCACTGTGACTCCACTAAGTCATCAGGACAGGGTCGGAAAAGTCATCATGGTAATCCATTTAAAAAAAAAAAAAACAGAAAACGGACACTTGTTTTCCTTCTGATTCCTTCATTGAACTGGTGCTTTTTCAACCTGCACTTCCTTTTAGGGCCTGTAGGTGGCACTCCAGATGCCATCCAGCACGGAGAAGCTGTCCTCTGGATCTGGAAGCACCACCGAGCAGCGTGGAAAGGAATATTTACATACTTGCTCTAAATAAAGGTTATGACTTCTAAATCGAGTGGATGAACGCATGTACAGTACTGTTTTGTCCTGCCGGCTGCTATTAAATTACCTATAAAAATAGATATATAAATACAAGAATGTGTCGTGAACGCTGCAGCGGCGGTCAACGTTCAGCTGCACCAAGATGGTGTGGAACCTTAGGAATAATAATAACAATTAAAAAAAAATACTCAAAAGCATTGGGGGCGACGTCACCATGTTCAAGAGCACAGGTGTCAAACTGGCCAGATCCACGTCGAGTCAAATTTTACTTGACCTGTGATTATAACCAATTATCTAGCATAAAGGACATCATAATAATCAAAGTTATGTAATATAATGGGGCGATTATTAGGGTTCCCACGGCTTTTTCCACATTTTGTCATGGCGCCCGCTAGCCAGAAGCTGAGCTGCACTGTTTGTTTAGACGTGTGGCGTTACACTTCCTGTACCCTTACCGTGTTTTCTGTCACATCACGCACCTCTGGACACACGTGGCCGCCATTTTGGAGATTGGGTCATTGTTTTGTTCTGGTTCTTGTCCAATTTGTATAGATCCTGTACATTTGATTGATAGCCAATTCTTAAAACCGTTGAATTACGGTGCGGAGTTTGGCTGTAACAATACAGGTCGGAGGGAAAAAAAGTCTCATTTCACAGTTAACTGACGCAAATTTTGATCAAAGGCGAGAAGACAGCACATTTGTCAAGGAAAAGATGGAAACTGGCTAGAATTTTGAGGGAGGAAAAAAAAAATCATTATTCCATTTTAGAATAAGCCTAACGTAAAATGTAGCATGCCGACTTTTCGGATGCACCGTATTTGGTAAGGGACAGGAAGCGTAACCGTCACACATCTACAGTAAACGAACGCACTCAGCTTCTGTCATGTCATGGTGTCAAGCAACATGATTTTGGGTAGAATGTACAATATGTTAACTTGAAATGGCATCACGAGAATGTGAATATATTTTTTTAAAATAGCATGGTACAAATGCAATTTCCAGTGGACTTTAAACAGCCTTTCCCAGGCTTCTCAGATGGAGCCAAGGGAATAAAATTATTATCCTATTTTTTTTAATACCATAATAATTCACACTGTTGAAACTGTTACTGTTGCACGTGTCTGTATTCTTAATTTTCTAAAAGCTGTTGTTTCATTTTAAATGCCATTAAATCTGCTCTTTTTTGTTTTGCATTTTGTGCCATTACTTTACCCAATGTCAACTTAAAACCAAGCTACATACCAAACTCTGACATTTGGCATGTGGTTTCGCTATAATAATTGCCCCCTCCCCCTCCCCGAATAACCGTAATGACAACGTGGCCCGTGATGAAGTTTGACACCCCTGTTCTGGACTAACCTGTTCTATGTTGTAGAAGCTTTTGAACTAGAGGCAGTAAGAACACCATCTGTACGCCCCCCTGGAAGCTAATCCACTCTAGGAGAGGAACTCTTTCTCCAGCTCATAGACTGTGGGCCTGGCCGGGGAGCTCTGGATGCGGCACAACGGCACGGTGCAGTCGCGATTCTGGCCCTCGGCGTCCATGTCCAGCAACGAGCAGGCCTGTGCAGCCTTCTCGCCCGAGTAGTGGCCCAGCGAGTAGCTCTTGCCCAGGCGGGCCACGAGGCCTCGCGTGTGCGGCTTGGCCCAAAAGGAGACGGGCCGCGTGTCCCTGGTCTTCTTCGGCGCAGCGGGGGGCGGTAGGCGGTGAAGGCCGTTAGCTGCACACACAGAGAAGACTCTTTCACACAGAGAACACGCAAAATGGCTGCACCAGAGCCACTTGATGATATTTATTTATCTACAGTAGGGCTGAGTAAAGATCCATGTCATGGATTCATTCAAATCTTTTTTTCTTGCAAATGCCCTGCGATCGGTTGGCGACCAGTTGAGGGTATACCCCGCCTCTCGCCCAGAGTCAGCCGGGATAGGCAACCCTAGTGAGGATAAGCGGTTTGGAAAATGGATGAATGGATGGATAAAAGTTGGAGGGGAAATTAAACCAAAATAAAAAGGCAAATCCATTGTGCAATACTGTGGATAAGAAATAACGATTCACATATGTGTCTCACGCTTTAGCTTCAAATAAATAAGTGATGTTTTATTTGTATTTTTTGTTTCTTTTTCAGCTTCAGAGAGGGCAGGGATAGGTCACCACAATCAAAATAATACTTGTATCCACCCATCCATTGTACATTGTACTCTTTAGGGCTTGTTTCTTTGACCAATCTAGGCATAAACGTATATAAACATGCAGACAATATAGTAAACAAAAGAAGTATTGATTCAAAACAAGATTAAAATCAAGATAAAATCCCAACATAGAAGAAGGATGGATAAAAAGATATAACAGTAAAATGAAAAAAATGCACACTTTCAAGGTGACAATGCCAAAATAAAAGCAAAATGGTGAAAAGAAGAACCAACATTTTGTATTTACGGAGGAGGCCGCCTCTGACATTATTAAAACGGTCATCATCCTACCCACATTGCACTAGTGGGATGTCATTTATAACTGCAATTGGAGTGTAATGCCGATGGGCGGTGCTGTATCAGAAAGAGTTGGAGGTCACCCCTAAAACTGTAGGAGAAAAGAGCTGTGAATGACGGATTTTCTATCTTACTCTAAATGTGCCTTGTTTGGTAACAGGAGAATAAACAGAGCAAAATATGATTTGAATAATGTCATTGACATTGGATTTTTCAATAAAGGGAGAAGAAAATCAGATTTTGCCCCGTCGTACTGTAGCTACACAAAATGCACACAAGCCTAGTCCGTCCTCTGTTGCTACCTGTGCAGGTAGCTTAAACGTCAGGTCGACATTGTTTCACACCCCCATTTCATGTAAGTACCATTTACAGTATACACGCAAGTGTTTAAAGGCAGTGTAAAACTCACCATCGTGGTTGTTGTACTTTTTCCTGCGGAGGCGTGTCCCCGTGTTATGGTTCATTACCTCCGGCGATTGACTTTGGGTTTGTGGTGGCGGCGTCTGTTTTTTTTCCGCGGGCGGTGGCGGCACAGGCCGAGGGGTCTCGAGGTGATGACTGACAGGCACGAGGTCCACCTTGGCGGGGCCGCACTGCGACACCTCCGACTGCAGCAGACATTTGGTGGACTGACATTCCACGATGGCCGACATGGAGACCAAGTTGGCGTGCGGGATGGGGGCGTGGCCCGCAGAGGTCTCATCCTTACGGGATCGGCCGCCGCCGCTCGGGGGAGAGGTGCTGCGGCGGAAGCGGGTAGCACGCTGGAACAGGCCCTCCTTCTTTTTCTTCTCCTCACGTGGTGCCTCCCCATCGTCTTGAGCGTTCTTGAGCGCCTCGCGGATGTCATAGCCGAGCACGACGGAGGCCAGCAGCGAGCCGCAGCCGTACAGCACAGAATCAGTCTTGCGGCGGGTCGATATCCTCTTCAGGCTGTTGGTGGGCGTGAGCTGCGGTGTGGTGGAGGCGGAGGAGGTGGAGGTGTAGGGGTCCTCCGGACTCTCGGTCGGGCCGCCCTGAACCGCAGACGCGGCGCCGGCTTCCCCGCCAACGCCGAGAGGCTGCTGCTCATCCCGGCACAGAGGTAGATCCAGGTACACTTGGTTGGGGAACTTGATCTGCTTTGGTTTGGAGCTGCTGTCTGGAGACTCCTGAGGGAACGCGTCATCTTGACCACCTCCTGCTGGAAGTCAGGAACAATACTAATTTCAGCCGGAGATCACTACAATGCATTCTTCAATTTTTACACAGATACTCGCCGAAATGATATTAAAGTGTCTTGGGATCACAAATTGTGGCATATTTACACAACGTCATATTTTTAGGGGTGGAGGGTCATTCTCAGCAGGCCTCAGTCTCTATCCCCTAACAGGGGAAGGGGTTACAATGGACCAAGCATATTCGCACTTCTGCACCCGCAGATTCACCTTTTCTTGGATTTAATATACCCAATTTAAATGAATACTAATTTCCTCTCAATTTGTATTTGTATTTATTTTTTTATATGTAAATCTTTTCTTGGGAGGAACCAACCTCGAAAAGATCCATCCATTTTCCATACCGCTTAATGTCATTAGTATCGCAGCCATGCTGGAGCCTATCCCAGCTATCTTTGAGTGAGAGGCAGGGTACACCCGAACAGGTCGCCAGCCAATCGCAGGGCACATACTGTATAAACCTGTCCTTAGTGGGTCTTTTGACACACACTCACATTCACACCGATTGGGCAATTTAGTCTTCAATCAACCTACCATGCATGTTTTTGGGAAGTGAGAGGAAACCGGAGTGCCGGGAGAAAACCCATGCAGGCACAGGGACAAAATGCAAACTCCACGCAGGCGGAGCAGCGACATACACGCCCGCGTCTTTGCACTTTCAGTAAATTTGTTTGAGATAAAATAATCTGCAAGCCATTTATTTTTCAGGGGAATTTTGTAAAATGAGTTTGAAATTATTTGTAAGTGTTTTGGGATCATAGTTTGGGGGCATATTTAGCATTTAAACTAATAATATAGGAAATTATTGAAACATTTTGTTGGATGGAGGGGGGTGAATTTTCAAAATTAGGGCTTCAGCCCTAACCCTGAGGGTTCACTGTACACATCAACAAAACCCAGATGCAAGAATCATTTTGGAGCAAATTTGTATCCACAAACACTGCACTGCTATGCACAAGGCTACCACCTACAGCTCCTCTGTTGCCAACACAGTTGCACCTTTTGGCATTTTTTACATTTTTAGCTGTATGACAAAAAAATGATGTGACATTCTCAAAATGGAAGACTGAGAAAATCTTTATGGCTCAGGTCTTTATGTCTAGATGTGAATTACTGTTAAAACACACAATAACAAAAATGTCAAAGATGAAGAATGAGTAAATTTAGATATATTTCACTGCAAGGAGGAATGAAGGCACCTTGTTCAGCAAAGATGGCACAGAGGGGTACAGACTTCTGTGACTTCACCAGACTGGTGGTCCACGGATTGCTGCCATCTGAGAGGGGACGTACTCTGAAGAGAATACACACTTAACACCACAAAAAAAAAAAAAAAAAAAAAAAAAAAGTCAACACATAACAGTTTACCTCTCTGTGGCAGCGGGCCTCTCCTTGCTCTGCACTGAACTGGGACCCCAGGTTCTCCCCTTCTTCTTGATGCCCCTTCTCATGTCGTCAAAGTCCTCCGGCCTTAAGGGGGCGCCGCGACCCCACGTGCGGTTGCTCTCATCCTGCGTGACTGCGCACACGCACACACAATGCCAGACCATCAGCAGGTGGGATATTGAACCCTCAAAAGATCCACTAAGGACAGGTAACTTATTGGTTGGTTAATCCCCCTTGTTGTGAGTCACACCATTCAAAGAAAAAGCCAGAAAGTTGCTATTATTAAAGCTTCATGTGTGTTATGTGTAGAGTTGGGCGATTCATCAATTTTTTCGATTCATCCATTTTCTGAGCCGCTTATCCTCACAAGGGTCGCGGAAGTGCTGGAGCCTATCCCAGGTATCATCGGGCAGGAGGCGGGGTGCACCCTGAACTGGTTGCCAGCCAATCGCAGGGCACATATAAACAAACAACCATTCGCACTCACATTCACACCTACGGGAAATTTAGAGTCTTCAATTAACCTACCATGCATGTTTTTGGGATGTGGGAGGAAACCGGAGTACCCGGAGAAAACCCACGCAGGCACGAGGAGAACATGCAAACTCCACACAGGTGGAACTCAGAACTCAGAACTGTGAGGCAGACGCTCTAACCAGTCGTTCACAGTGCCGCTTTTGTTTTTTTTTTCGATTCAGTCAAATGAATTTGAGACCAATTATTATTATTTTTTTTTAGTAGCTTCCATAGTTTAAAGCTTGTCCCCGCTGCTTACACTAACAACATGGCTGCAAACAGTCCCCAGTTACGTGTGTGTAAAGAAGCGTGAGAGGGGTCCACCAACAGGCCAATGAGAATAACGTGATCATTGACATTCCAACATTAATCATACAAATCAACTGAATTAGCACAGGTGATAGGACTGTTTGGACCAGCAAGTTAAACATCCCCCAAAAGCAAAGTCTTGATTCGCATGAGCAATTAGTTAGCTGGCGCTGCTTTTCCACCACACGCTGACTTGCCCTCACCGCCGAGCCCTGAGAGCTCGCTGGTCAGATCCACATCCTGCTGGTAAACAAACAAAGTGTCCCTCGGCACGGGGTACGTCACTGAGGAGGGAAACAGTTCAATTATGTTTTAAATGGAAATAAAAAAACTCCACATTACGTTTCACAATATCGTTAGCCTAATAGCATAATTGCTAAAAAGTAAATTTTTAACTTAGTGTCACAATATCAATTAAAAAATACCAATGTGCATGCTAAAAATAGTTTAATGTAAATTTTCTCGGTTATCCAGGTCATGGTAATGCGTAAAGGTTGAATAAAGGCAACTTCATGTTTGTTTGTGTGTTTTCAAAAAATGGTTAAAACAAATACTTAGGCAGTTATGTTTTCAGGCTTTGGCTAAAGATATTAAAAAATTAATATATTTGGTCAAATAGTAGTAATTTTACTATGACTGGTACCACAGCGTGAAACATTCTGAGGAAAACTCGCAAAACATTCCTGAACTTGATGCAAAAGGAAACCCCTTTCACACTGAGTATGCATGTTTCCGCCGTTTCTCTGTTCTGTATAAACGGCACTGGTCGAAATGTCTACGCTGATGCGACGACATTCATTTGTGATACAACATTTGGAAACACAGCCAAACACATTTGGAAACACAGTAGTCGGCAACTAATGAAAAATTATATTTTTTTAAAAACAACATGACTGAATTGTTTAGTGCCGTTTGGTTGCGTTAGTGCCGCTGGCTTTCACACCTTAAATCGTATTTTGAATCTGTATAAAATGGATGTCAATGTAAACAGACAGGTACAGTTTGTGATGCTGTGTTTTGCTGAACAGCGATACATATCGGGGGATGTCTGCCAAAGGCTAATCTGGGCGCTCTATGCGCACGTCAGAGGCGATCACCAGCGGTCAAGCGGAATTTGTTCCAGTTGTTGCATGGCTGTTGGTGCGTGACTAACAACATTAGCAAACTGTTCAAACAACTGTCCCGACCCGCTTTTGTTCACATGCGCCTTGTCACGGCCAATGTTCCCCTCTTGCTTTTCCGCTTCGCCGCCAGTTGACGGGCAGCCGTGTAAGAGGTGCGCGTTGGACACTCGCTCTGGGTTGGACCTGGTGGGGAAACACCAAGCAAAAAAAAAAAAAACAAAATAATAAAAACAAAAAAATAATTTTAAAAAAAGAGGAAAGCCTCACGCTGAATAGCTCGTAGTCGGGGGATGAGTGTGGGACTGCTGGGAGGAGAGGAGCTGGTGCTGTGAAGGCTCCGCCTCTTGTCCATGGAGGGCGACGCCTGCACTGTGATCTTGTGCTGGAAGTCTGCGGAATGCATGGAGGAGGACAGATGGGAGCTTGTTACAATGTCAAGAGTGCATGGTAGCGAGGTTACACATGACCAGGTGCCCTTCTTAAAGTCACACAATTTGATGTAGCGTTGTCAACTGATAATTACACTTTTAAGTAGGGCTGCAAGATTATGGCCAAAATGATAATCATGATTATTTCGATCAACATTTTAATCGCGATTCCAAATCACAATGATTCATGTTATGAGAAACATCTATTATTACAGCACTATTATTTTGACAAACAATATGTAAGCAGTTTTCAGTGCAAAATGAAACTTTAATATGAATGGATTATGCTGTTAGAATAAATTATATATAATATGTATAAAATAAAAATTTATAAAATGCTCGCATTTTAAAATGTTATTTTAAATGTAAATATGGCAGGAGGTTAACTCAATTGTGGCGGCCAAAATAACGATAAAAATTCGATTCCATGTGCAGTTGCTCTCGTCCTACATGACTGTGCCTACACACGCACACACACACACACACACACACACAAAGCCAAATCATCAGTGGGTGGCATATTGAACCCTCAAAAGAACCACTAAGGATAGGTAGATTGTTATTGGTTGGTTAATTCCACTCGTTGTGAGGCACACCAGTCAAAGAAAAAGGCAGAAACCAGTACCATGTATGCATTGTGGCCGCACGCGGCAGTCACTTGCTACTGCTCTTATGATACAGCCGTCCACAAACTACACGCTGGATACCTGAAAGCCTTACTTACGACGTTTCTTCGACCTGCGTACTACATACCTGAGGGCAAGCTGATGCGGTTGCCATCCTTGAGCTTAAGGCGGGAGCGCTTGAACTTGCCCTTGCGCTTCTTCACGTTGGGTTTGTCCTTGTTGAGCTGGAAGATGAGGATGTTGAGCTCCCGCTCCAACACATTGATCTCCCGCTCGGCCAGTTCCTGCTCACGCCGCTTCAGATGCTCCTCCTGGGACTTCTGCTGCAGGGCGGCCCGCGTCAGATCCTCTTCACGGGAACGCAGCTCCTGGAACCAAAGTGGACATGAACATGAGATAGCATCATCAATATACAGCTAAAGTAGACTTAATTTATGGTTTAATAAGTTAAAATCTAGTCTCACTTCATTGGAGTGTTGTGTTCTAATCGCAAGAATTACATTTTCTTCCGTCCATCCATTTTCCCTTTAATTCCTTCAGGCTGAGTATTAATCATAATCCTTACCGGATGACTCGCTGAAAGTAGTTTAGCCACCCCCCAACTGCAGACCAGATTACTTGGGGGTTCTTACGGGAAATGTGCTGATGTGGCGGCTAATTCACTCAATCATCACACTAAGCTATCATGGGAACGTGTCGGCGCTGTTGATCATGTACAGTAAAGGCCGCTCCATCGCAGGGGTTATGTTCCACAGCCCCCCATAATAAGTAAAAATCCGTGAAATAGAAATATCCTATTTAAATACACTGTAGGCATGTTTTTATTACCTTTCAAGTATTTAACATTTTTTAAGTCTTTAAAAAGACTTTTAAAACAATAAAAACACATTTAAACACATAATATATCGAGAGGGAGCAAGAGTGAGGGTTAACAAAAATATTGCTCAAGCAGTATGAAAAATAGAATAACAACTGTAATAACAAATAAAAAATAAAAAAATACCAGGACCGCGAAAACTTAACTGCGATAAAGTGGGGGTTTACATTTTATTTTAAGAAGAAGTTAACAAACAGCTAGAGCTTCAGTTCTGGATGCAATCACCTCCCAACGTTAGGCCAGTCATAGGAGACGTATAGAAGTCAATTAGAAGTTTTTACAAGGGGAAATACACTGAAGCACCTCAGCAAGTAAGCTGCTTTCCTTGTACCGTCACACTCACACCTGTGGACAATTAGTCTTCAATGAACCTAATATGCAACACACACAAGCACAGGAGAGAACACATGAAGGTCGAAGCAGAAGCAGAGATTCAAACCCATTACTTCTCCTCAGGCAAACGTGCTGCCCTCCTGTGTGCAATGCATTTACGTACGTAACTGTGGCTGTCTGACAAGTATTATACAGTATGTCACACCAGATGCTGGTATCTGATTGTGCCACCTTTGCTGTGTTCTTTGTAAAAGCCAAAGGCAGCTAAATACTAGATCTTCTACCTTCTCTTTGGTCCTGAGCTCGTCAAACATCTCCTGGATCTCCACGCGCCAGTCATCCTGCATGATGTGGAAGGAGTCCTGCGGCATGGTGGCCATCACCGCCTCCTCGATTGCTGACAGCTGCTCAAGGATGCAGGAAAAGGAGGGGCGCACGTGTGGGTCCTGGTCCCAACACTCTGCCAAATTATAGACAAACAGGTGTAGCTAAAGTTGTGGCTGAATGAGCGTTCATACCTTTTTTATTTACCTTCCATGAGCCTGGCGAAGGGTTCGGGGCAGGTGGAGGGGATTGGTAATGTTAATTTATTGACAGCCACACCATAAGCAACAGCCAGGCCGTCTATTCCTCTGTAAGGCACCTCCCCTGTTAACAACTCCCATAGCAAGATGCCATAGCTGGGGAAACAAGGAATAGTGTTTAAGAAAGGACAACGCGTGTTTAAATCAGAGTCCGACTGATATGGTATTTTTGTGGCCGATGCCGATAGTGGGGGCTTAAAAAAATTACAAATTTTAAAAAAATAGCCCATATCCAACATCGGAATCAGCCGTTAACCGTTTTATCAGTCGATATAAGAAATAAGAAAATTAATACACAGTATACTGTAGAGGTGTATGAACATGAACACAAATTTTTGTAATACCCAAAATATGATTCAAGAGAAAAAGCAGAACACTACTAATCCACAAAAACATCTTAGCAATATCAATTACCATTACCAGTTATCAGATTTACTAGCCACTGAAAAGTTCCATTTACAGCCACTAGAGTAAATGGTGAAGGAAACATTAAAAAGTGACCCAAAAATAGTTAACAAAAAAATGTAAATAATCAAAACATCCATCCATCCATCCATTTTCTGAGCCGCTTCTCCTCACTAGGGTCGCAGGCGTGCTGGAGCCTATCCCAGCTATCATCGGGCAGGAGGCGGGGTACACTCTGAACAGGTTGCCAGCCAATCGCAGGGCACATACAAACAAACAACCATTCACACTCACATTCACACCTATGGGCAATTTAGAGTCTCCAATTCATGCATGTTTTTGGGATGTGGGAGAAAACCCACGCAGGCACGGGGAGAACATGCAAACTCCACACAGGCGGGGCCGGGGATTCAACCCCGGTCCTCGGAACTGTGAGGCTGACGCTCTAACCAGTCGGCCACCGTGCCGCCTAATCAAAACATGCACTACATAAAATTATAACTAAATACAGTTGGAACCGTTTCAAAATTATTTTAATGAAGATGGTAAATCCTGGATAAGTGTAGTTTTATATTGATGGTGGACATGGGAGTTATGTGAGAGACATGTTCAGGAAAGATTGTGGCGATACTGTTTGTTCACAGATAGCCCACATACATTATTTTTTGTTAGCTTTTACTCGGTCTCGTGTTCTATTGTCGAACATTGTTGTTTCCGAATTGTAAGAGAAGAAATCATTTGTGCACTGTTTTTCTTGTGTGTTCATTGAACGTAACATGAGTCAAACCACAGTAGCTGAGGCACGGTGAAGTGGAGAGCTGTTCTAAGCCCGGATGTAAATGTTTTGGTTGTAAAAATAAAGCTGACGTCAAAAGGCAACTCCTGCAGTGATTTTCATTCATTTCATAAAGTCGCTACTTACAAAACTCAAAACGTCTTACATTAGATAATGGTGACCATGAAAATGAACAGTCGCATATATCTTTATTTCACCTGACGTTAAAATGCTGAAATATGCACTCTAAAACCTGTGTGAAAAAAACATCCTCTCCTCTCTGCTGTCGGGGAGGGAGTGAGTGAGTGTGGGGGGGGGATTGGTGGTGCACTTGTCTGTGTGTGAGGAGGAGGAGAAGGAGGAGGAAGATGACGGCAAGGAGGGGACAGGCACTCGCAGAGCGGATGAGACAGACACAGGAGCAGAGTGGCAAAATCGCCGCTCAGTAAAAACATTAATACAACAGTTACATATTAACCAATTTTGATAAATCGGAGAAACGCTATAAGGTTGGCGTGGTGAAACGTCAGCCAAAACCGTCTTACCTCCAAACGTCACTGCCTTTGGAAAAGAGTGACAACCTGATGACCTCGGGGGCCATCCAGGAGTAGGTGCCCGCCGCCGACATCTTCGTGGTCTTGTGCCACTCCCGTGCCAGGCCGAAGTCTGTGATCTTCAATGTCTTCCTCCCGATGTCGTCGTTCTCTATAGTTTCAAGTAATAGAACTGAAGGCGGACAGACAAAGGAGAGAGATTAATTATGACATGGGTCGTGGAAGAATGTGGACAACTAAAGACGAAACCTGTAGACAACTACTGGGGGCCCTCAGTTTAAAAACGGGTTCCGTTCCTAAGGGGGTGATATAACCCGAATTGGAGGGCGCCGTTATCTATAACTAACCTATGTTAATGATGTTGTAAAGTCATTATTACAGTAAATATTTAGAAGAAAAACACTTCTAGACCATGAAAAAATAAATAAAAAAACAACAAAAAAAACTGAATGGGCCTTCAAGTACCACGACGTATTCCTACGCCGTGGCACAAACTAGTTCACTGCATGCCATTTTAAATGTCGGAACCATTATAAAGAGAGGACCCCCCTGTACAACGTATTCCACTGGACATTGGTAATCCTTTACAGTATACTGTATGTACACTAGTGCTGCATGACATTGGGGGGAAAAAAATTACATTGCATTTTTTTTTTTTTTTTTTTTTTAAACCTGCCATATATCTTGCAATGTGAAATAATACAGGATCAGTGTTGGGAAAGTTCAGTTTCTATGCGAACTAGTTCAAAGTTCAGTTCATTGTTCATAATTAACATTTTTAAACTAAGTTCACCGGTTCAAAAACGAACTACTCATTCAGTCCACACTAGTAGCCAGCTGCAGCATTCACACTAAAATCTCAAAAACATGAGGAAAAACATGTAGCTTGGTGTTTTTAAAAAAAAATTTTTTTTTTAAATGAATTAAAACAAAAACAGGAATTTAGCCCTTAATGTGAAAACAAAAACACGCAACATAGTATGACAGGAACGATGGTGAAAGGAGAAAACGCAGACGGTGTATGTTGAAGTTAGGGCTGTGACGATTATTCAAATAAATCGAATGAGTCAATTACGAAAATAAGAGCAAAATCGCTGCCATGAAGGTTTGAAGTGATAATTTTTCCACACGGACTAATGTTACTGCAGACTCATGTAGCAATAACCACGAGCCAGGAGAAAAGCGTGCATAAATAATGTCAAAAGTTTGGGATCGTTTCACAATTAAGATATCAAAGTGCAACGTGTCTACTGCAAAGCCTACCAGTGAGAACGCATTGCAATTCTACCACAGCTGGTCAAGGATAGTTGCAGCCGCACCTTTAATCACTTTATTGAACAAACGGTAACAAAATAATCACATAACAAGTAGGGCCCCACCAACATGGATTTTTTTTTAGGTTGATGCCAATTCAAATATTTGGTAGGAAAAAAATGCTGAAAAACGATTAATTGGCTGATTAATTAAAAAAATATATATAATGAACATATTTTTGGGTGCCTTAACGCTTACAACAACAAAGATATGAATTAAAGGCAGAACATTTGACTGTTTTACTATACTTTGTCCTTTAGTATTTGTTTAGCTTTACAACAGAGAGGAATTTAGGAAGTAAAAACCAAAGTAAGAGGAAGTCCAAAAACATGTAAAAAGCATTAACTGAAGAATTTATCTTTAGATTTATGCAGAATAGGCCTATAAGCAACATAATGAGTGAAGGGCAAAACATTATTCATGATGCCCTTTAACATTAAATTTCTTCTACTCCATTATTTTCTTTGCAACAACAACACATCAACCAAAATGAAAACAAGACGCCTTTCTCAGACAGAAAGTTACAGTGAAATGGAGCCAACCTTTTTCTTATTCTTTTTTTCCACGCAATTCTGAAACTTACCCACAACTTTCTCTTGATTGCCCTTCTGGTTGTTATACATGGTGGATTTAAGAATGTGGGTTATACTGTTCGCCATCCTCACTGTCATAGCGGATCAGAAGTAGAGAGGATTTAGCTGTAAAGGAGCTAAGGCAGCACAAACGTAACATGGCAATCCACTACTGTTGTGAATGATGGCGGTATTCACGCGTGGCCACACGAGAACTGGGACAACAAGTCATCGTCTCAGGAAAGATGCATGTTGGATTGAATGGAATCAGAGCTCCAGCTAATGGACAAGCAGTGCAAGGACCTCATTCTGCATCACTTCAAAACATAACTGCATTAACTGTTTCATGAGAAAATAAGAATATATCAGCATTTACTCATCAAAAGATGATGGCTGTGATACAACTCTATCTTCAGCTGCCTCACCCCATCTTCTCTCCAACAATTGCAGTTAATCCAAAATTCTGCAGCTAGACTTTTAACAAGAATCAGCCATAGGTCCCACATTACTTTTGTCCTTGCATCCCTCCACTGGCTTCCAGTAAAATTCAGAATCAACTATAAGATCATTTTGATTACTTATAAGGCACTTCGTGATCTTGCCCCTTCCTGCATCTCTGAGCTCTTTGCCCCTCATTCCACATTGAAACTGTGTTTTAAAAACTGCTAAATAAATAAATACACAAACAAACAAACCCCAGCTGAATATGATTATTTTGAAATGGGCTAATATTCATCAGTGACCAATGAATCGGTCGGGTCCTAGGAACAAGAAAATTCATACACTATCTTCACAGTCACGACTGACACAGTCACTCAACACGCAAGGTTAGCCATTTAAACAGCCAGCCAACTCTACACTCTCATTTGCTGACTTCCACATCACTCAACACATCAGGCCCTGCCATTAAAAGCCACGCACATTCAAAGTCAAAGATGGTACAGTGTAGATTAGGCAAGGCAAGTTTATTTGTATAGTGCAATTCAACAGCAAAGTGACTCAAAGTGCTTTAGAAAGACATTAAGATAGTTAAAAGACAAAATTTACATCATCATTAAAAAACAATTTAGACATTCAAACAAGTTAGAATGCAATTAGAGTCAATATAATCAACTTAAAGGCAATGTTGAACAGGTGAGTTTTAAAGCTTGATTTAAAAGAACTCAATGTCTCATCTGATCTACAGTTTTCTGGGAGTTCGTTCCAAATTAATGGTTTGTGTGGAGGTGTAAGAATATGTGGTCACATTGCAAAAGAAGCTCAGTTAACACTGTTCGTACTGTTATTCATTTGATTTTTTTCATGGGCTAGAAGTGTTTATCTTACAAATATTCACTATATTTATAACTTAACTACTATGTTCGCACAGGTTATTGATAGATGACGCCGCATCCTGAATTTTGGATTAGGCTGCCGCCCAAGGAACAGAATTCTGTCGTAAACAGAGGACCCCCTGCACTTTACTACTGGTCATGCATTAGCATAAAAAAAATTTTCCTGACATGTTACTGTTTTTGTGACTATGGTACAACAGTATATGGTATGTAGGCATTAAAGCAGAAAACCCTTGGATTCTGTTGTGCATTTCCAGAGGAAAAAAGAAAACTAGAGGGTAGTAGCTACAACGAAGAGGCTTGAATAACTTTTTTAAAACAAATGTAATCAAATTTCCTCAAAAGAGATCCCATTTTTAGTCCAAAATATCATGTGCAGTTATTACACAAAATGTGTCAAAAAAAAGGTCCATGATTATAAACCTTAAGTGTCCTGGTGAAAGACTAGTGCTGCAAATGCACTGAGGTGAAAGCAGTGTTGGTGAAGGTAAAAAGACAAGTGTGGGTGAGGAAATGATAGGCGATATTCAATGTGGCCAAGAGCGGTGTGCGGGTCATTTGTTACAGTAGAAGCGGAGACCTGACAGTGCCACAATGCACCTGTCCCCAGGCCCAAAAACTGGTAAAACAGATTAAAGTCGGAGGGAACCCTGAAAACTCACCTGGAACTCGACACCTTGCCTCGCGTGAGAAGTACAGACTACGGCCTACGCCAAGGACACAACGTTCAATACCAACAGGCAGACAAATACACAAATATGTTTTTTACGGAGTCATGAGGAGACCAGTTTTCCTTTGTCAGAACATGATTCAGAACTTCAAATCTAAATAAATAAATAAATAAATAAAGATGTGCCAAGTGAACCAAAAGTAGATACACTATAGTGGCAAAGTATTTGCTCCCCTGCCTTGACTCACATATGATCTGAAGTGACATCCCATTCTTAGTCAATAAGGTTTAATATGTCAATAAGGTTTAATATGACCTGAGTCCAACCTTTACCACTACAACAACTTTAATTCTTCTGAAAAGGCTTTCAACAAAGTTTAGGAGTGTGTGTCAGGATTTCCTGACCACTCTTCCAGAAGCGTATTTGTGAGGTCACACAGTGATGTCGGACTAGAAGGCCTTGCTCTCAATCTGCACGCTAATTCATCCAAAACGTTCAGGTTATCAGGTTGATGTCAGGACTCTGTGCAGACCACACCAAAGTCTCATCCTTGTCTTTATGGATCTTGCTTTGCGCATTGGCCAAAATCGAAAATGAGGAAACCAAGGTCAAAAACTGAAACACTGAAATAAATTATTATGCCAATTATTAGTAAAATTGTGTTTATGGCTATGACTGTGCAGTAACCCCATTAAAATCAAGGCTTTGAAATTGCATACATATTAATGCTGTAAAGAATAAATCAATTACAAAATGAAAATTGTCATTTAGCAATGACATTCCAACAATGCACAGATAGGGCTGGATGATATGGGGAAAAGAAAAATCCCATCACAATATATATATTTTTTTCCATATCACTGGATATTGATATATATCATGACATGAAACAAATTACTATTTTTTTTTAACCTTTTGAATTTACTTAAAAATTTATTTTCTGTCAAAAGTTGATGACAAAGAACATTACTGTTTAAGAAAATTTACCCCCAGGGTGTTGGTAACGAGGGTCTGTTATTTTAATCCCTTATTTTCAAGTGTGCTTGCTGGTAGCATGTCTTCTGTGATACATTTTGTTTGTTGTTTTCTGATCTGGTAGGGGCGGTAGTTGGGGAGGGTGCACGCTGTTTCTTGTCAGACTTATTAAAACCAAAATAACTCCACGCTGCCACAGTTTTCGGGCCCCTCTTGTCAACAATGTCATCCGTTGAGCGTCCTGTCGTTTCTTCCAGGGAAACCCTCAATTTCTTTTCTTTTTACTGCTGAAGCGCCGGCTGCAGCAGTGGGCTACAAACATTAGCTCCTGTTGCGTGTCGCTGCTAATTTGCTTGGTTCTATTGACGCCACATGACTGGTTCAGCGTGGAGCAACTTGCATTATTATTGGCTAATCATATTTTTTGTCAAAACATGGATGAATGCAATCTATTGACCGCTTCTCATATGTTTATTAAGTTATTAAGTACATTTATTTTGAGATATGCATCTTTATTGTTTTATTATCACCCATCCCTAATTAAGACATATTTTGACGGACAATCGTAGCTGCTAAACAGCGAGACTGAGATGTCCGTGGAGCACGCCACCTCGTAGTTGGTGGCCCCTCTGAGCTTTATCCAGAGAAGCGCTCACGTCATCACAACATCCTCTGTTGGCTGTCATGTTTCGGCGACAATAGCCTTTAGCCAAAAACAAAATGTAGCGGTACATTTTCGGCCAAAAATTCAGTGTATCACTAATAAAGATATCATAATTTAAATAAATTAAATAACCGATTTGAAGTTCATCCTCAACTATGTATTGCCGGGACAATAATTCCAAAGGGAAGAAAGTTTAGGGTTTGTTACAACCTAATATGTACAGTATACACAAATAACCACACAATATGGTAAGGCCCATGAGTGTATCAATCACTACTATAAAGGAGGAGTTCTAAGGTCAGCGATAACGCCACAAAACGTGTTAACGTGCACATCTCCAACTTTTTTTTTTTTCCAAATCTGTTCCATCAGCAAGCACCATGAACGAATCCTAGAGTGTTTGACTCTTATCACTGCAAACTTTTACAGACATGGCCGCTCATTTGCCAGCTCCAGCCTTACTCAACACAAGCTAGTGTGTCAAATGAGCTTCTGATTACCTGTAAGTCAAAGGTGAGGCTTGTGTAAATGTAATTATATTACTTCCGAGGGCCAATAAACTGTGCAATCATCCAACTGTTGCGTAAATGGTTACTTGATCGATTACTAAATTAAGATAGTAAGACCATACTAACTGATTTAACGTTTGTGAAGACTGCCAAGCATGTTTTTGAACGACATGATCAAGAACTGAGCAGTTTTTCAGTATTGTTGTTCCAAAAAAAATTATTAGCAGTGAAAAGTATCACCAAGCTACAAATTGGCAGTGCTGGAACAGTGTTTTGGTTCTGCTCCTGTTGGGAAAAACGAGGGTATTGGTACCATTACCTGCCCGGGGCATGGTGGGGATCCTCTACAGACACCTCAAGCAATGGGAGTTTCATTACAAACAAGTTTCACTAGAGCAATGATATATACCTACTTCCTGTTTTCAAGTTCCCATCTCTTTGACAGGTTGTGTCGGTTCATAATGACTTGGTTACACGACCCAGGAGAGGAGCCTATAGGACAGCATCATTAAGTGACCAAACCACGCATCTTTGACCACAGAAAAGGGCCGCAAATCTTTAGCAGTAAATGCTCCCACTCCTCCTCCGCTTGTGTTAGCTCGTGCTAGCCTCAGTGCAAAGTGAACTGCAAAACCGGAAAACCACGGTCCATAACGGTATATTGTCCCAAGCTGAGTGTGCCACACGTCTTATCACTCTTACCCAATGTATCATTATTTTACATTAACTACTTTTATAACATGTAATCACAAACAAACTATTTTTATTTTGATTATTTATTTTCATGACAAAATCTGAATAAATCTGATTGTTGTGTTCTATTTTACTGGTTACACTGTATTACTATATCTTGAAGTCAACAATGTATTTATTAAAAAAAAAATTAAAAAAAACATCTCCCACAAGGATGCCATGCTTCTTCCTCACACCACTGCCCAGTTGTGCCGGCCATGATTTTTATGTATCCAAGCAACTGGATGTAAACGTAGAGTGAGGGAAAAGCAAACACACCTTAGCTCTCTCTACTGTAGTAGTAGCGGTAGTCAATTTGCCAGCCGCCATAAAACATTTTAAGAAGGAGAAGAACAAGAAAAGAAAAAAAAAAAAAAAAAACTGAGCAAAGTTCAGATGTCTGGAAGACCAAGCGGCAGTTGCTGTGACATTGACATTATATGCATTGACAACACACCAAAAATGCTTTTTATTTTTTATTTTACTTGTTTTGGTTATCTTAGTGTCAGTAACTAAAGGACGTACTGACAAATATCCATAAACCTGTTAAAATACTCAAGAATAAAAGTTGTCCTCTACTGCTGCTTCAAATCAGTCTATATTTTCTTACGCTTTTGAAAAAAGACCATTTTGAAGCAGACAACAGGATACGCAACTGGAGATGGACATGCCCCCAAGGTGGACCCCACCCTCTGACCCCCCCCACACACACACACACACATTTAATTCCCCCTTCCAACAGGGATCTTCAGACAGAGCCATATTTCATGGTGGGGCAGTGGAAAGATCAGAAGCAAGAAGTGCTGCCTTCAAAGTAGCTCCCACGCTTCTTCCCATTGCTTCACCCCCTCAAGGTAAAAAGGAAAAAAAAAATTGGGGGGAGCTAAACATGGCTAGTTCTTCTCTTCTAAGTAAACTATGTTTTACTCCCCTACATTAAATTAACAACAACTTTTAGAGGATATCTATAACAACTTAATCTAAATATATGTTATCTTAAACAAGGCTAAATAATAACTGGTTACATCCAAGTTTAAAGTGTAATTGACATGAAAATGCTACAGGAATATTTTGGCTCATTTTTGTGATCATCCAATATGTTTTTTGAAAAACACAATCGATTCTGGCCCCCAAAAAAAGAAAGGTTAAATGCCAGGCTTGCTGTCTTTAAGTACTTTTTGCTTAGATTTGAACAAGAACATATTTCAGCTTAAAAGAAAAATGGAGATACAGAGGGCCTCAGTTTACGATGGAATTTAGGTTACGAACAGTGTGCAATAAACTAGTTTGGACAGCTGTGTAAGAATACGTGGTCATTTGGCACACGAAGGCACATTGAGTTATTGCCACACTTTTTCATTCAATTGTTTTATGTTTATGGCCCAGTGTTGTTCATACAAAAAATAATGACTATAGCCTACACTGCATTAGTTAATGTAGGTTAGTGATATGTTTTGACTATGTTGCATTCCGACTTGGGTCCAAGTTTATGTCCCTACCGTAGAAATGGATATCAGCCATGCACCAAGGACCTCCCTTTTTGGTTCTATATCATCGTTTCCATCTATTGCAGGTGGGTCTGGAATGTATCCCTCACATTAAACTGTTTTTTACAGTCATAAAGTAAGAATTACCATGAGGGTTGGGCATCGTCATACTTGTACACATCGCGACAGCCTCCTTTGCTCAATATAATCTTATTCCAAGTATTGCACTGAGGTGACTGGTCATTTATTTTAACAAGTTAAGAAACACTTTTGTTCACCGCCGCCGTTGGTCACAAGCACGCCTTCATGTGCGTTCTTATTTGGTTTTCGGCGTCGGTGTACGATAGGCATTGAAAACTGGGAACTGAAATGTTTAAATTTTAACGATTCCAGTAGAACAGGAATGTTAATCCAATCGGTCATCGATTCTCGATGCCCATCCCTAATTACCATAAATACTGGTAAGAAAAACATTTTGAGAACATAAAAATAACAATTACATGTAAAACAGTGGGAATGGCAGTAACTGACTATGTATTCTTATTACACCGCGCAAACTAGTTTGCTGTTCGTAACTTCGAAACATTGTGGTGGAACACAATGATGTAGTAGCATTGTTACCGTTTGAACAATTATTGTCTTCGTTCAGATATCACATATATGTTGATGAGGACAAGCAGATGATACATGTGTGTCTTTACCGCCGACTAGTGGCCTGGCATGTTTATTACATATTTCCGGCCGTATTAACGATGACCTTGTCAGCAGAGAAAAAGAACAGGTTTTACAAGGTGGTTGTCATGTAAGGTTACATTCATCACTGACAGCTCTGCACTCCCAACAACCCACAACAGCTTCTTGTGATTTTAGCAACATAACTGAGCACTGATGTAACACGGGCCCTGTAAAAACTCAGACGGCTGCCCGCTAACTTGACGTGGTGGTATTTTGCTAGCTGTGCCAACACACATAAGCTTGAGTGCCGGGGCTTCCTGTCGTAAGCAGAAATAAGGCTGCTGAACATTCCCCGACTGGGCATTCCGGCCGGTGGGAAAAGGATCAGGGCTAGTGGCCGCCTAAATCCATCTATCATGGTCACTTGCGCTTTGTCTGTCCTCCACCCCTCCGGGCTTGCTTACGTTATAAAGCACAAATTAACCCCTAACTGGGCTAATTATAGCCTCACAAACATAAGAGGTATGAAGCTGGTGTCTTTTGGGTTCAGCAGCATCTACGTTTGCCTGGAAAGGGGTGTGTGGGGGGGACTATAGTACTGACTGGTTGTTTGGGAGGGCAGCCCATGTCAGCTGTGGGCCCTTTTCCTTTTCACCGTGCACTGCAACAATAGGTGCAGTCAGGGAGCGGTCGTAAAAGAGACAGTGAAAGCATCTCCACTCCTCCTCTCTCCCCTCTGCTGCATTCTCTTGTCACAGAAAAGACAGACAGTAACTGTGTCACCGAGGGAATTGTGGGAAAAATTGCCCTTCAACACCTAGCACCCCCTTCCGTAACTTTCCCACTGAGGCCAGAGTACGTCCACAGTACACCACACGTACGCAGATATTTTAAACAAAAACATTTGTGGAGTTAACGCCGAATCGGGCCTTAATATATTTAACAATAAACGATGACACTGCCACTTGTCGGGGTCTGCCTTTTGCCAAACATTTTAATCTATGCACTGTATAAAATATCAAAATAAAGCCCATTTACAGCTAATAAAAGGCATTATGAAAAATAAATTATTTTTAGCCACTTTTGAATAGTTTCTTAACAGGCTCCCACAAAATAGGCATGCATTTAACTACAGTGGAGCCTTGACTTATGAGTTTAATTCATTTCATGATCATGCTCATAATTTAAAACACTCATATCTGAAATCATCTTCCCCCACTGAAATTAATGTGAATGCCATTAATCAGTTCAAGCCCTTGTGCTCCTTCTGGTGTATGCACCTTAAAGGGGCAGTGTAACAAAGTCATTCACACACAAACAAAGAAGAGTTTCACAACTAAGTTTCTTAGGCTACGTTCACACTGCAGGGCATGTTGCCCAAATCAGATATTTTTGTTAAATCGTTCACATTACAAAAACAAATGCAGCTTCTATTGTGGACGGATGGCGTCTGTGACGTCACATGCATGCGCACAAAACAGGGCGTCACATTGCGCATGCGTGCAAACACGAGTCACCATGTTGACGGAAGTAAATATGGCCCCTCGCGTAGGACTCCTCATGACGCATTTCTGGCGATTTCAAGGATTTTGTGCAACCGAAGTAAACATTTTCTTATATTTATCAATTCTAAAGAGTCTTCTTTTTCATTTTCTGCTCCTCCTACTCCCGCCGTTGCCGTTTTGTGGCGTGTCTGTTTTGTCAAACAATTACGACGCCTGTCGCCTTTTGATAACGTATAGGTTGAATGTGCACCCCCTGAGCATCCATACTGCACTTGCATCGGATACATACCCGATTTATATCCACATATGAAAGACGCCTGGGTCAGATATATATATTAAAAAAAGAAATCGGAATTGTACTGTTCACATTGAGATGAAAAAAATCAGATGCATGTCACTTTGGGCAAAAAAAAACAATTGGAAGTGACCTGCAGTGTGAATATAGCCTTAGTAATCTGCTCGGGCATAGCTGTCAAACTCAAGGCCCGGGGGCCAGATGCGGCCCGCCACATCATTTGATGTGGCCCGAGAAAGTAAATCATGTGTCAACTTATATTGCATTTTTCTGTTACCAAACCCTTTTTCTACAGTAACTTAAACAATACTGGAACAAACTATTATCCTTGTCTTCTGATTTCAAAACTAGTTATCCCTCAATTTGTTGTGTAATGGTAATAATATGATTTGGTGATTAAACATTTCACTGTTCTAATGGCCCTCTGACGGAAATCATAACTACAATCCGGCCCGAGACAAAAATGTGTTTGACACCCCTGTGCTAGGGGTATAACGATTCGATTCATATTCCGGTTTGTGGTTGGCGATTTGATTCAAGGACGATATTGGGTTATTTAGAAAGATACGATCCTAAACGATTCAGTGGCTGGAAATCGATTCAGTAAGATTTTTCGCCAAAAATACATCTAGTGTGACTGTGAAATAAATACCTGCATTCTAGACAGTGCAGGTGACATTTCCTAGATTCATGTTGTTTCTTGTAAGGAAATGTAGTCAAATTAATTATGTTAATTAAATATCAAGATTTTCCTGATGTACTTTTCTTTTTCTGTGTCTTACTGTGTACTGTACTGTATGTGTTTTCTACAATGAGTCTGCTTGATAAAAGTCGATTGTATTGCGTTGCAATAAAACAAAGGGGAAAACAGCAGCTTATTGTTACTTATATTATTTCAGCTATGTTTTTTTGTTAGGCCATTTCCCCCCCCTAAAAAATAGATGATTAACTGGTGTTAGAATTATGAAGGGTTCCTTGGAATAATGCCTCCACTGTAAGGTGTGCCTAGCTGGACCTTAAGCTTGAGAGTCTCAGTTCTAAACAGTTAAATAGTAATGACTTTGCGCTGTGCATTTTTCACCAGGAAAATCTTTTAGGAATCGTGTTAAAAACACATACAGAGCTTAATAAATTAACAAACATGCTCATGTAGCACAAACGTGAACCTGAACCAGCATCCAGTAGTTGACATTGTCGCTGGTTCTCCTCGTTTGCCTGAGTTTCTTTTCCGTATTCTACTGTTGTTGTTAGCGGCGAGCAAGCTAAGCTAAGATAACCAGCTTGAAAAACAACAATTTGCCACAAGCCTCACTCACGCAACCTTATTTATAAATTGTCGCTAGCCTTCTTCTCCTTCTCATCTACCATCTGCCAGGGAGAAGGACGACATAAACTTCAAAAAAGTACCTAAACAGACAAATTGTGGTGTCTCATCCAACCACTAGCGGCACTATTGAAAGGAGTGACTAGATGTGGGGCGTAAAAAAGGAAACAAAGAAGAGACGATGAAGAAGAAAGCGTTGACAGTGCTAACTGCCGTGTGCTAACTGAAAAAAAAACTAAAATAAAAAAATAAATAAAATCGATAAATGAATTGTTACACCACTATAATCTGCGGTAATTTTAGCCGTTTTTCAGAGGATAAAGAATACATGCTTTTGAGTATTGTTGTATTATTTATGTGTTTCGCACATTGGTGTTCAAATATCCATTAATTAAAGCATTAACATGACCACATAGAGGCTATTCATTAGCCCGTCAATGGCATTAAGCATTGTGTGTTAGCATTAAACTTTGTGAAGAATATTTCCCTATGTGCTAAATTCCTTCTTCTTGTGATGTGACTTGAATTGAGGTGGCTTCCAAAAAAAAGAAATCGGATATTTAGTAGCCTGAAAAACTTGAAAATTGGGTAGATCCTATGTTAAGGCACCACTGTATTTTGATTTTATGTCGTAGAAGAAGAGAGCTGAAGTACATTTTGGGTATTGTTTATTCATAGCGGTACAGAAAATGGATGGATTCATGCAGGTTTGTTTTTTTTAGTTAAAAATGTAATTTATAGTGGAAGCGGTCATATTTATATTTTGTATATTGTGAAAGTAAAAATGATAATAATGAAAACATTTTAAAAATAAAAATAAAATAAACACATCCCACTAAAAAACTTCCAAACAGTCATTTTCCACGATCAAAACTCATTTTGGGTGTCGGGGAAAGGCTAAAATGCATGTGTTTGTAAGAACTTGGCTTTACATCATGCTTACTCCCTTCCAAATAAAGATGGCGTGGGCGTGCCTTTCACTGGTCTGATTTTGCTTCCTCATACCTCACCTCTTAACAGATATGTACATCTCGAAAACATCCATTCATCCATCCATTTTCTTTCCCGCTTATCCTCACTAGGGTCGCGGGATGCTGGAGCCTATCCCAGCTATCTTCAGGTGGGAGGCGGGGTACACCCTGAACCAGTCGCCAGCCAATCGCAGGCCACATAGAAACAAATAACCATTCGCACTCACATTCACACCTACGGGCAATTTAGAGTCCTCAATCCACCTACCACGCATGTTATTGGGATGTGGAAGAAAGAGAATAGCATTGTTCCGATCAATCAGTTTTGCGCGGTTGGCTTGTGTGAAAGATGTGGAGGAAGCAAATGGCTGAATTGCAATTTCATAATTCACCTGTTCTTGTCAGACTAATAATACTAAATAATCACACTATAAAATTATTTTATCTCAGTTAATATCTTGTAACAGCAAAAAAAAAAAAAAAAAAAAGTTTTACACATATGAGGGGAAAAGCGGTCAAGTAAACATGCACAAACGACTCAAATCAAGATGTGAAACCAAAATTAAACACAGGTTAAGCGTGATAGCTCGATACCAAGTTTTAGTTTTTCAATTGTGGTTCTTATCTGCTGCTACACAAATACCAG
Source organism: Phyllopteryx taeniolatus (assembly GCF_024500385.1). Taxonomy (NCBI): domain Eukaryota; kingdom Metazoa; phylum Chordata; class Actinopteri; order Syngnathiformes; family Syngnathidae; genus Phyllopteryx; species Phyllopteryx taeniolatus. The sequence continues at coordinate 19,930,535 of NC_084512.1, forward strand.
CACTCCTTGCTTCAGACTGATGAGTATGCAAGCATGAGGAAGGGAGTAACACCTGGAGAGTACACGCAAAACAAAGCAGCTCCTTGAAATCGTAGCATAATTTGGAAAAATACACCTCCGCGTCTCACTAAAACTTGGGCACATCACATACTTTCTTTTGTGCAAGATTTAGAACTTTTCCAAGTTCAGTTCAGTGAGCATTAAAGGTTAAAAGGTTAAAGGTTTTTGTGTTTTTGTGACACTTTTTTGCAACACCAGCCTTCCTCAGTTGTTAATGTAAAGTGCTTCATTGACCAGGGATGCACCGGGTATCGTAAAAATACTCCCGATACTGTAGCCACCGATACCCCATTACCAGCCTCACTTACACCTTTCTGGGTAGGAGGCACATCAGCAGTGTGTGTGTGTGTGTGTGTGTGCGTGTTTGTGTATGGAAATACCTGACATACAAGGCATGGATGAAAACCTTTTATGCTTTGCAAAATGGATGAACTGCTCAGGCGGTGAAGCAAGCACAAGCGCATCACGTTTCTTTACTGGTCCAGAATAGTCGATTATTATTAAGTGTTCTTATTCTGTTCGTGTTTAATATTTTACACAGTAACAAAAGCTGTTATGAGCCCAAACTGTGATTTGTGTCAACTTTAAAGTGACATTTTGCAGATGGAAGTTTTAGTGTTAAATTTGCAGTTGTTCGTGTGTTGTACAGATGAAACTGTGTTGTAGGTAACTCCACACACCTCTGTGTCAGTGTTTCTACATTATTTTTTACCCGTTAATCCTGTAATTAATGCTGGCATGGTGTTAAGTGCAGCCGCCATTCATGTTCACACTAGGAGTCATATATTAGCTGCATGAGCTGCGGTACACTGTAAATGAAAGTGAATGTATGTCTGTCTGTCTGTCTGATTACTAGAGAAATTAACATTTGTATTGGAATGCTTGAGTTAAAACACAATAGAATCACAGTTATAATCATTTTGTTTTGTTTATTTTGTATTGTAATGTAGGATTTATTGTTAGTGTTGTCAAGTTGTAAAGAAAAGTTACTCTAAAACGGTTTGGTGAAACATAACACTTTTAAGAAATGTTTGTTTTTTTAACAATATTTGATTAAAATAAATGAGATGTGTTCACTTTAAATGGCAAAAATACCCCAAGGATCATGAACTACAAAAACATTTACATCAACTTTGAACACCCTTGTTAAAATTACCCCGTTTTGAAGGGGCAGTCCTCTCATACAAATGAACGTGCTCAACCCGCTCACCTGTAGAGCGGGTCCAATTTTGAGTACAGCTTTCGTTAGCATGGCAATTGGGGTTTCTACTATTTGTGGCCAGAGTCTGAAAAAAAACTGTGTTAGGGGTGCACAGAAAGGTCCCCTCAAACAGCTACTTCTTTTTGACAGAGTTTTGTATCCACTTTGTCCATATTTGACTTTCCTGCTCCTTTCCTCAGATTGGTTGCCTCCGTGGAGAAGACCCACTTGTGAGCGAACACGTTTGTTGACACTATGTCTGCTGACAGCGCTGGTTCGGGAGTGGAGTATGGGGAGACATATGTCTCAAAATTATTTGCATGTTTTTTTCAAATCCACAAATACAGTATATCCGCGATTTACAAGTGTGTTTTTCCAATCCACAAATCATTTGCACGTTTTTCAAATCCACAAATATATCCGCGATTCACACGTGTTTTTCAAATCCACAAATATATCTGCGATTTACACGTTTTTCAAATTCACAAATATATCCACGATTTACACGTGTTATTTTTTTTTTTATGTTTGTGTGCATTTATCATGACTTATCATTTGTAAATATTCAATTTTGCTTGTGAATTGTTGGAGGTGGGTTTGTGGATCAGCGGGCACACAGACTAATTTTTGAGACAAACGTAACGCAGTTTCAAGTTGAAAAGAAATCACACGTGTGGGAAGGTCCTCCCTCCACTCACTAGGTGACAGTGTTGCTGTCTCCTTTGATAGCATATATACACACACACACACACTACTTTATTCATATATATATATATATATATATATATATATATAAATATAATAATATATATATATATATATATATATATATATATATATATATATATATATATATAATAATAATATATATAAATATAATAATAATAATATATATATATATATATAAATATAATAATTATATATATATATATATATATATATCCATCCATCCATCCATTTTCTGAGCCGCTTCTCCTCACTAGGGTCGCGGGCGTGCTGGAGCCTATCCCAGCTGTCATCGGGCAGGAGGCGGGGTACACCCTGAACTGGTTGCCAATATATATATACATTTATATATATATTTCTATATATAGGCGGCTGGTTAGAGCGTCAGCCTCACAGTTCCGAGGACCGGGGTTCAATCCCCGGCCACGCCTGTGTGGAGTTTGCATGTTTTCCCCGTGGTTTTCTCTGGGTACTCCTGTTTCCTCCCACATCCCAAAAACATGCATGGTAGGTTGATTGAAGACTCTAAATTGCCTGTAGGTGTGAATGTGAGTGCGAATGTTTGTTTGTTTGTGCCCTGCGATTGGTTGGTGACCGGTTCAGGGTGTACCCCGCCTCTCGCCTGAATATAGCTGGGATAGGCTCCAGCACGCCTAGTGAGGAGAAGCGGTACAGAAAATGGGTGGATGGGGGGGATACATATATATATATATATATATGTTTGAGAGCGAGCCACTGTTATTATTTAAAGACTGCAATAATAAGCTGTTTTTTGTATCTTTATCTTTATATTTGACTAATTAATGTCAGGGCTACTGGTTGTCCACCTTGTTCAGCCATGGTCATTTTATTGGGGATTTCATCAGGGTCGGACCATAACTGTTGGATTCCTATGAAAATGACTTGCAGTCATGTCATAAACGGAGACAGCAACATTGCCGCCGAGCGGATGGAGGGAGGGCCTTCCTACACGTGTGAATCTTAAAACTGCGTTATGTTTGTCTCAAAAATAAATGCACGTGCCCGATGAGCCACAAAGGCACTTTCAACCATTCACAAGCAAAATTTAATATTTACAAATGGTAAGTCATGATACATGCACACACAAGATTAAGAAACACTTATAAATCTCAGCTATATTTGTGAATTTGAAAAACAAGTGCAGATAATTTGTGGATTTGAAAGACAAACGTGCACATAATTTTGAGACATCTCTCTCCCCCGATAGTGGAGAGGTAGGTGGAGATCTTCGTTAGTGATGTAGATAAGCTCGAGAAATTTGAATGACCTGATTTCAGGCCTCTCGACACTCGGGAATGTGTGGATGATTTTAATTCACAAATTATTCCAATTTTACAAACAATGTCTTCTTTGTGACAATAATTGTTAGCAAACTTAACTCAATTTCAAGGTTGAATTGGGGACATCGTTAACTCCTAAAAAAGTGAAAAAGTTTGAAAGTCCTCTGGAGCCTCAGCCAAAAACCAGACCGAAGGAAATAAAGGGGCAGTGGGGAGGAGGAATAGCAAGGGAAAGAGAAAAATAAGCGAGTAAGGAGGCTAACCCCCTCTAGTTTGTGGCAATAAAAGAGTACTGCTGCTCTCTAGGAGATTAAATATGAACGGAACAAAACAAAACGAGGGCTTTGGGACCCTCCGAGTCCTTGCCATTCTTCGGGCCGCAGTAGCCTAGCAACCGCTGCTTGACCAGTCCATTGTGCAAACATATGTTAAGCTTTTATCCCTCATTAGCAACATTCCTCCCCGCGGGCCAGGATTTTACAGATTAGCTAGAAAAACACAAAAGGAGATTGGGCAAATCTTGCTGACTTCCAACATATTACTTTACAGGCTAATCATTGATCAAATAGCGACATGTTTGTCAGGCGCGTAGATGTATACACTGGGAGTTGATAAAATGACAGGCTGAGCAAGTGAATGGAGGTTGGCCTTTCTGCAGATACCTGTTCTAATACCCATCAACACTGAAAATCCAACAAACAATACAACCCAGGAACTTGTCCAAGTTAAATTATTCCATCTTTTTTTGCTGGGAAAACCACACACCACACCACAGGGTGCTCTTGTGTGTGTAGGAGTCTATCTACTGTATGAGATCTACTCTTGACTCAAAGATCACACACAGCTGCCCATTAACTCTTATTTTTAAGCCATATTGACTGAAGAGACTTCTTGAACTGTCTACCTGCATCACTCCACACAGACGGCAATAACAAGTCAATGGAACTCAAGAATGACTTTACAAAGCTGAATATCAGCCTTCCAGAGTGTATTAGCACAGCCAAGTACATGCCCTCACAACTTAGCTGATGGCAACACGACGTTTCCGGTTTTAAGTGAGCAAGTCTCTTTGTATTTTTCACTCTTTTCTCCTGGCTTGCCACCATCGCGGCAACTTATTTCTACACAGTGGTGCGTGCGACTACAGTAACATTGGTCCATGAGGAAAAATGATCCCTGGGAAACTTCAAGGCAGAGATATTGCTTCAACTTTTAATTTTTGCAATCAAATAATTCGATTAATCGTTGCAGCACTAGATGGCCGAAAGGAAAATTCTCATGAAGGGTTGTCCAGATGAGGCAAGGCAACCTCAGCAAACTATTTGTAGCTTGGAAGCACACACCCCTGGTCAAAAGTTTCCAACAAAGTTTCCATGTGGATAAATCACTACTTTTGCAACATATACAGTAAGCGAGCACCATGTCCTTGGCAAAGTTCAGCCCGATTTACTTGGTTATTGCCTTCCAACTAGCTCCTTTCTTGTCATACGCAACAGTGTGAAAATGATTCTGTTCATGTTGTCTATTTTATAGCTGGAATTAAACATGCTTGTCACTTTTTTTGAAAAGTAGTTGCTAGCGGTCTGAAAAGTTGCTATTAGCAACACTGACTGCTTTGGCAAACTAGCTCCTCTCTCATTGCAGCCCGGCTGTTAGTGTAAACATTAGCTGGGACGCACTTTGAACTACAGAAGCCACAAAAGCAAAATATTAATAAAAAATAAATAAATAAAAATCATCATGAAAAATGAACTCGATTTAATCAAAAGAATCTATGAATTGCCCAGCCCTACGTGACATTATCGCTCTGCAATTATGTTCCTGTTCTCTTCCCCTTCATTCAACTCCTCTGTCAGGGGCATTCAAAGAGTGAACAGTTTTACTTTATTTTAGTGTGGTTGCACAGTGATACAGACAAAACTTCACTTTATACTTGTATGGCAGTTGGAAAAGTCAAAACAGTGAATGTAAACGATGCCTGAGGTTAACTAATCCATTTCCTATTGCATGTTTTTTTTTTTTTTTTTTTTTTTTTAACAGGGCTGTGCTCACTTTTTACATCCAAAGTTCAATGCATGCAGCTGTTAGTTTCACTGTGCCCATCATCTTCGTGGAGGTCGCGGTGAAGTGGCAGGACAAACACACTGACCTGTGTGTTAGCAGCCTTGCGTCCGCTCAAGGGGGCAGGGGCGGTGCAGTGCGGGGGTTTGTTTACATTCGCCAAACACCCGATTAGCCGCAACCGTTTAAATCTTTTCTCTCCATCTGGCCTCTAATTAATGCAAGTCTTTGCCCTCTTTAAGGTGTTGGGCTTGTCTACACTGGCACAAAGCGATGACAAAAAGCATCTTGGTTTAAAAGTGAATTGTTACACCAATCACGCCGTAGTTATTTGTTCGACTTAAACTGTCCATATTTCCGTACCAGTGAAGAAACTAGTACTTATTTCATGCATATCAAACAAAGTTGCCTTGAATTCAACTTTAGCTGTCGTAGTAAATAACCTGGTTTGACGCTTCTGCCCAAACCCTGTGTGCACCTTTTTTTTTTTTTTTTTTTTTTTAACACGTCAAAGCCGCTGAGACCATCATACATTGAGGGATGATGAAACTCAGTGAAAATCGTGTGTTTTGGAGTCATATTACACAAACCAACAACTTGCTAGTAGCAGCCAGTGACGGCAAGAAACAAACTGGATTGTAAATGTTAAACACGATCAATATTTTTTATGGCAAATCATTGTGTGTGTGTTCAACACTGAATTCGGGCCAAGCCACAGACTCCAAGATTGTGAAATTTGTGTGTGAAATGGAACCTTAGCCAATAAGGAAGCTACTTGAAGCTCGCGCTGTCGCCAACTGGTTGTTGGTATGTGTGTCACAAGTCATTAACCATCTACATTCTTGCTGAAATCTGTACCTCAACTGTGGAGCTATAACGTTAAACTATTTTAAAATTTTACCATTTCAGTTTCCCTAATTTTTTGGGGGCTGTGTGGCTAAAACGGGGCCCAGTGACGCACTTGGGTCTGTTTGAATTTCAATATGATGTTATCGAATAACTTTCCGTCCAAAACAAAGCCAAACTGAACCCAAGTTAGTCTGAAACTATTCAACTGACCACTCCAGTTTGATTACTGTGTTCAATCCAACCTGACCCAACGGACTACACCAAAGGGAGGGGTTAACAAAGCCAAAGTTCACTTAAAATGGACCGAAATGGTGCTAGTGTGAAATCACCTTTAGTTTAGTTGACAAGATGCTATTTTATGATGCACACACTTAGTCTTATTTAATTGCCTTGCCCTTAAAAACTGTCAAATTGCCTTGGGAACTTGCGGTCACCGCGCTGCTCATGTGGCACGAACATGCGTGTGTTTACGTTTGTCCAATCACTGTCTCTATTTGAACAACATTTTCAGGTTGGAGTAGAGAGGTGGGAGAAAGGATGGGGGCTGTGGTCTGCGAAGGTGTGCTTGACTGAATGTGTGTGCTAAGGAATAAGAGAGGGGGGAGCCTCCCAGCTGTGCAAACTAACTTCATTTCACATCCCCTCGAGGGCGCGCACACACAGACACACACCCACACCACACACTGACTTCAAGTGCATCCACACCTATGCCCTTAATATGGGAAGGCTATTTTCCAAAACCCTTTTAAAAATAAATTGAACCATGGTTGAACAAACTATTTTCCTTGACTTCTGATTTTTAAACAAGTTATTCATCAATTTGTTGTGTAGATGTAACAATGTGATTATTTATACGTCATGTGTGTATCCATCCATCCGTCCATTTTCTGAGCCGCTTCTCCTCACTAGGGTCACAGGCGTGCTGAGCCTATCCCAGCTATCATCGGGCAGGAGGCGGGATACACCCTGAACTGGTTGCCAGCCAATAGTCATATGTGTAAGTAATTATAAATAGAGAAGAGTGAGCCGCAAGTAAGATTGCAAAGGGGTGGAAAATTTCCAATATGTTTACGAAAAGTTTCCACTATATTTTCATGGAAAGAAAAGCTGAGGCAGTTTGAAAATATTTTTTTAAATTTCATGTGGATTATGGGAATTTATGAGAATTAACTGGGAATGTATGGTATTTTAATGAAAAGGTATTGTATTCAAACATAAATATAAACATTTTGTTCTGTCATGAGTAGACACCCGTTACAAAACAGATCGCTGTCCTTGGCAACATGTGAGGGCATTACAGTACCCTAAATGCTCCTTAAGCGGTGGCATAGTCGCAGCTTACTCGTACCTCCAATTTTGGCTTGCACACAAAGCAATAAAATAGACCAAGCACATGGATTACAACTCAAAAAACCCCAAAACTGGGCCACTTCTAAGTGAAGGTACCACTCGCAAGAAATGTTTGTTTTAGTCAGGTTGTGTCCCAACCCTCTATTTTGTACATTTCTGGTTTATTTCCATTTATTCTCATGGAAAGTTTCCAACTGAAAATTCCTGGAAAAATAGGTGCCTTTGCTCAAAGGTTGGTAAACACTTGGATGACCTTTAAGTGACGTCGTGATATTATTTGCATTTAAATATGGCTAGATGACTATTATGACATTGTAACATGAGACAAAGTGTGTTCTTACTGTTGCTGGACTTGAGGTCTCGGTGGATGACCACGGCCTCCTCGTGCAGATAGTTCATCCCTCGCGCAATCTGCACGGCCCAGTTCACCAGGATGTGCGGCGGGATTCGCCTGCCGGTCAGCGCCCGGTTGAGCGTGCCCCCTCGGGCGTACTCCATGACCAGGCACAGGTTGGGCTCGTCCAAGCACACCCCCTCCAGCTTGATGATGTTGGGGTGCTGCAGCATTGAGAACAGCTTGGCCTCCTGCTTGACGCTGGCCGCAGTGGCGGTAATGTCCTCGTCCGGGTCCTGCCGGGCCGCCTTCACAGCCACCTCCTGGCCCTTCCATGTGCCGCGGTACACCTTGCCGAAACCCCCCACGCCGATGATCTCCTCCAGCACCAACTCGGTGAAGGGGATCTGGACGGGCGAGGCCGGGACCCGCTCCCCCACGCTCGCGACGGGCAGACGGTAAATGGCCGGCTGGTAGGTGACATAGTTGGAGGGGAAGATGCCGACGCGGTGGTTGATCTTGCCCGTCCACCAGCCCTCGTCACCGGAGATGGCGGCGTCCTTGGACAGGACTTCCACCACGTCGCCGCGGCACAGGCTGAGCTCGTCCTCGCCGCTCGCCTCGTAGTCGTATGCGGCCGTCCACAGCGACCGGGTCGGGCACAGCGGGGCCGAGTGAGCCCACGCGTGAGTGTGGCAATCTGTCCAGGCATGCTCCCTAATCCCGCCACCACCGTCGCCTCCGCCCGGCCGCCCTTCACCGTTTGGGAAAGCGGCCTGCGAGACATCCATTTCTCGGTGGCCGTAATGGCACCATAGGGTGCGGGGCTTAAGCAGCTAAATTAGAAAAGTAAAGGTGACTTTTGGAGCTCCTCATGCTGTTGCATTTAGTGGATGTAACGGAGTGGAATTCCCCGCCTGAGCTGCTGACACCGGCCAAAGTCCCTCGGCGAGGAGCGTCCCACAAGGGACTGAAACTTTATCCAACACCACTCCGCTCGACTCCGTCGACAACCGGCTACAAGTGGCTGGCTTAACGCTCGCCAAAAGTTGATAAACTGGGCCCTAGTCTAGTTGTCTGGTGTTTTAAAATGTAACAGCGTGCATTCCCAGTGTTAAACAGTTCAACCGTCGACGGGGGAAACGTTAACAGTGTGTCCCACTTGTGCTCGAAGCTAAAGCTAAAGCTAATACCCTCGACTCCGCTGAGGCTTCGTCACAGGTGCCGCGGGGAGGAGGTGCACCTGCCCCGGGAATAAGGATGCGGGCGCACAGCGACGGGTTTCGCTCTCAAAGTCGACGTTTAATGTCACCCAGCCGCCGTCCGGCCATAACTCTAGTGGTAGGCGCGTGCGGGGGGTTGCTCCTCTCTCAGTTGGCGACCTTTCGAAGAAGTTTCCACGGCATTCCACACACACGCGCGCGGCTAACGAGTTAGCTCGGTCAGGAGGAGCGAGACGGTAGTTGATCAAAAGTTGCTCCTCTCGGCTTCACAACTACCGGGCAGTCCTCGTCGGTGGGCGGCGGGTGAGCTCTCAAAATCCTCGACGTCAAAGTAACAGTGTAGGAATGTTTGGGGGGGGGGGGGGGGGGGGGAAGAGAAAAAAAAAAAAAAAAAAAAATGTGAGAGGAGGAGGGGGGTTATCAAAACAACCCCCCCGGTGGAAGGTGGTCGCTAGTCGGAGTTTGGAGGACTAAATGCGGCCGCGTCACAGCGGATGGGAGAGGAACGCACGGGGCGGAGCTAGGCTGGCTGCCGCACTTTGATTGGCGGATTTGCTGACATGTGACCGCCACCACATGAGCGGGGCGGGGGGTGAGCCGACATAGGAATGTGTGGAGAGCGCAAAATCATGCACATTTTGTATGCAAATAGCAATATTACAATCATTAGTATAAGACCACAGTCTTCAAACTTAAGGCCTGAGGACCAAATCCAGTCCGCTGCATCATTTTAAGTGGCTCGCTACAGCAAATCGTGCTTCTACTAAATCTCTGGTGTCAAACTCAAGGCCAGAGGGCCAGATCCAACCCTTCACATCATCCAAAACATGTTTGTCAATTACATCATTCTTGCTGAAATCTGTAACAAAATCCAAAATGGTCATATGTAATAAATAACATTGAGTTATTGCACGCCTCATCTTTCTTACCATACCATACCATAATTGCACATTGTCTTCACTTTCAAAAAGGGTGAGATATTGCAAGCATTTTTGTTACCAAACCCCCTTTTACGATAAACTGAACAATAGTTGAACGAACTATTTTTGTTGACTTGGGACTTTAAAGGTTATCCATCATTTTGTTGTGTAAATGTAATACTTCACAGTCACAAAGGCTACGCTGATGGAAAACATAAATACAACGGTCGCTGCGACAAAACTGAGTTTGACACCACTGTTGACTGTAGACTATTGCCAGACAGACAGTCAAAGAAGTATTAATTTAGCAATCTGCTTGTTATTGTGTAGTAAATGTGTCCTGCACAAACTCTTGGCTCGCAGGCCAGATCTGGGCCTCCGCATTATTTTATGTGGCCCTTGAAAGCTTGCCACAGTTTCACCTTTTCACTTCTGTTCAAAGTTATCCATCATAAAAATGATAATAAAAAAAATCAGCGGCAATCCTATTACATATTTGTGCACTAACCACAACACTAGTCTGTAATCAAACGGATGTGAGAACCATTCGGCTGCCGTGCTGCCAGTCTATAAGACATTTTGGGTCTTCCGTTCCACAGTTTCGGAAACCGTGCTCATTAAGACAAAGGCAGACAAGCGCATTGTGCTGTATTATGACGTGAGATGTGAATGTCTAGATGATGCTACTCTGTACAAATCAACAGTGAAGGTGAAAATCACATAATAGAAGAGGAGAGTGGGGAGGAGGGACGGATGGGAAGGGAAGAGAGGCAGGGAACGAGGGGGGAGGAGGCGGTCAAATCTGCGCATCTGTCGAGCCAGCGAGGAAGAGGAGCCAGAGAGAGAGAGAGAGGGAGAGAGAGAGACAGAGATAGAGAGAGAGAGAAAGAGGGGGGAAGGCAAGCTGAGCAGGATGAGGACAGCGGCGTTAGGGATGATTCACCCGTCGACGCCGGGATGGGAGACGCCAGAACCGCAATGGCCAGGAGCGACGAGTCGTGAGGGAGGTGTCGCGCCGTAGAGGCAACATGGAGGCGCGTAGCACCCGCTGAGGGAGAAAATCTCTTTATTGTAGCCTAGCAGCATCATCAGCACCATTCGTCCGACCGACCTGAGCGGGGCGGAAGAGGAGGAGGAGGAGGAGGAGAGAGAGGCAGAGATGGGCTCCCACATTGCTCAGACCCTGCGTCAGGGCGTTTGGGCGTCCCTGACCGGGGGCTGGTACCATGACCCAGAGCAGCAGAAATTTAACAACTCCTGCCACCTCTATCTGTGGATCTTCCTTCTCATGCTGCCGCTGTCTCTGCATTTAGTGAGTTGGGCCCTTTTTTTTTGTAGGGGGGGGGGGGGGGGGGGGGGGGGGGGGTGTTGCTGCCGTGAAGTGCCCGTAATATCTTTGTGACATCCTCTATTGTGTGATTGGTGAGAAAAGGAAGGCGGCATTGTCGCAGTATGTTGCCCCCTCGGTGTGTGCAGTCACTCCGCGCATGGCTGCTCCCGCATGTGGCAGTATAAATAAACTGGTGCCATCACCGTGCACGCATCCCCATCGTGTGTGTGCCTTAGCAGGGATTCCCAAAATGTGGCAGTGTAAGATTGAGAGAGTCATGGCAGTCTTTTACAAAATAAGAAAATTAAATACCCCACTGAATTTCTTCAAAATGAAAGCCTTCCTCAAAGAACCTAGATGTCCTATTTGGCTCCTATTTAGTTACTAAAATATGGTTTGTAACTGTAATGACCTCAGTAAATAGACACTATCCTTCACAAGCGGATGGCTTGGCCCCTTTGAAGGCTGTTGCTAACCAAAACAGCAGCACCCACCGAAGCATGTAAACAGTCCAGTGTGGAGTCTTATCGTATGTCGTGAACAAGTATCAAAAATGATCTTTTTGTGTCGACACGTCATCTTTGACAACAATCAGCCTTCCAGTAGACTCTAAGTTGTGGTCGCGCCACAATGTTGTGTCCGTCCGTGTTTATTTATGTTCTGGGCTGCTACACCACTCATTAGATCCAAGCATTCTGGCTTGCCGTTTTCCAGTTTCCCTTGATATGAATTGTAATATACTGGCATGTGTATCTCTCTCTCTCTCAATCTCTCTCTCTCTCTCTCTCTCTTTATATATATATGTATATATATATATATATATATATATATATATGGTATGATAACAGGCTTTGTTTTACTTTTTTCCCATTTGTCTAGTGTGTGCATAGGGGGAGGTGGGTACGCTAACTTTGCTAGGGTGTTGGCGGGTGTACGCAGCCACGAGGAAAAAAAATAATAGACATTGATCAATACATAACTTTTTTTTTTTTTTAGCAGTATAAAACATTCATCCATCCATTTTCTGAACCTCTTCTCCTCACTAGGGTCGCGGGCGTGCTGGAGCCTATCTCAGCGATCATTGTGCAGGAGGCGGGGTATACCCTGAACTGGTTGCCAGCCAATCACAGGGCACAGTATAAAACACTTTTCTGTCATTAGTTCCCATTATGATACATTTTATGGCATTATTATTGGCCATCTTCACTCATGGTTCTACTGCCCTGGGGCTACAATGTATGGAATTCAATGCAACAGTCCTACTGTTTTGACTGAATTTAAAGCCACGTTTTTTGAGCAACGTAGACATTGTTAATCCAGTATTAGGATTCAACAGTGATGGGAAGTTACAAAGTACGAATACCTTTTGACTGTACTTATTCGTTGTGTCTGACAGTAAAATGTCATTTACATTACAGAGTTTGTACTTTTTAACTTTTAAGTAAGGGAGTTGAATCAGTACTTCTACTTTTGCCTGAGTCTTGACTTTTTTTTTTTAAACTTCTACTGAAGTAATGAGTGTGAGTATGCCCCCTCTGGGATTCAACCTTATACCTTTGAGTTGACTAATCAACAATGGTTGTCCACACATGCAGGCCCTGCCTCCGACCACCATGGCCCTGAGCATCTACTGCGCTTCCATCACCATCTTCTTCGTGCTGGTCAAGACGGGCAACTACCGGCTACACGTGCTGTTTGATGAGGGCGAGGCGGTTGTCCGCAGCAGCCTCTCGGACCTCAGCAAGGCCGCCGACAAGAAGAGCAATGCCGCCTCCGACGCCTGCCTGCCCCCCAACATCAGGTGCAGAACATACGAGAATTCACACAAGTTAGTCTTCAATGAGGCCAACATGCTTGTTTTTGTAATGTGGTCCGACACCAGTTTTACTGATCAACACAAAATTGTGTGAACATCTTTATCATAACAGGACGCATGAAAAAGTCTCAAGGACCCATGCACGAAACTGAACAGGTAGTTGACCAATTTGGTTTGTAGCAGCCATTTTGGGCCAGTTCCTGGTCTTTTTTTTTTGCCAACACCATATCATGTGAGGGGACAGCATGTTCCAAGGTTTGATCATTTCGAGGATTCGCCATGGAAAAGTAGTTGTAAGTGGCTGTTCATCACTGCTTCCAGATTTAATTGTGCTTGTAGTTTCCACTGAGAGACATACTGAGAGTTTTTAATGTTTGACCTAGTAGTTAAGGTAACGCCCCCCCCCCCCCCCCCCCCCCCCCCCCCCCCCCCCCCCCCCTAAAAAAAAAAGTACTGTAGGAACAACTCAAAGTATGATGCACTGCTCTATTGGACTTCTGCTATTTGCATTTATTAGGGCTGATAGCTCCTTTTTGGGAACTATTTTAGTCACTTCTTTGTCTATTTTTTCCTCCCACTTTGGCCTTTCTTTGAGATCAAATTGTGTATTTTGTGATCGAGTGAATAAAAATGCCACTCAAACTCCTTCCACTTCCTTTCAAAGACTCACAGCACAAAATAAGTCTTTTATCGACAAATCAGTCTTAAAGGAGATGCATGTATATGCATTTTGCCCCAGTTTAAAACAGTTCCCAGGTGTCTTACTAATGTCTGCAATATCCTCCTCAAAATCCCCCAGGGATCCAGCGTCAATGCCCTTTTTCTTCCAAATTAGCTTGTTTTGAGGGGGTAGTCCTGTCTCATGCAAAAGAACCACTGCTCTCCGCGCTTCCTCTATATTGCGGAGTGTCAAAACATGAGAACGGCTTTCGTTACCATGAGGACAAGGTTGCAGCTACTTGTTGAGCCGTGAGTCTAAAAGTGCGAGTGTGAAGTGCGAGCTTCCCATAAAGAGAGCAAGGATTGTATTTTCACCCATGGAGGCAGCACTTCACCGGCAAGTTGCCGAATGACACTTGTCCTTTAGTGTGCAGATTCGCTGATGTGGCGCATGCAGCAGACACAAACACAAATAGTGTTACCCGCTATATAGTGGTTTATTGTCTGCACACCTGCTATATTGCACTTTTTTAAGTGATCATTTTTTAATGGGTTTTACAGTATATGTACTGACTGTAATGCCCTCTCATTTGGGAAAGGAAAACAACAGTTTCACTTTTCAGACATTTATGGAAGCTGCTGTTGGCCACAGCTCACACCCGGACATTTCACATGCCCCCCCAGCAGGCCCCGCCTCTTAAAGCCACATGCATGTACACAGACATTCCAATGCCTACTTTCTATACTTTTTATGCCAACAGTTTTCTTATTTGCATTCAAATATATTTACAATGTGCTTATAAAATGTGTTTTAATACGTTTCAGTTTTTTAAACAAGTTGTTTAAGTCTATAGTCAAGTTTATTTATATAGTCTTTAATTATAAAAAACTAAGAAAAAAAGTCGGAAAGAGTGTCACAAGCACGTTAAGGGTAAAACTATTTTTTTTTAAAAAAATGCTTTACTTGCTTTTGCATATATACCACAATAAAAGAGGGTTCATGTTATACACGTCCCACACATGGTGAACTCTGGTACTCTGGTGACAAAACCTTTGTATATAAACCTTTGTATATACAACCCCAATTCCAATGAAGTTGGGACGTTGTGTTAAACATAAATAAAAACAGAATACAATGATTTGCAAATCATGTTCAACCTATATTTAATTGAAAACACAACAGAATTTTATGGCTGCAACATGTTCCAAAAAAGCTGGGACAGGGTCATGTTTACCACTGTGTTACGTCACCTTTTCTTTTAGCAACATTCAATAAACGTTTGGGAACTGAGGACACTAATTGTTGAAGCTTTGTAGGTGGAATTCTTTCATGCTTGATGTACAGCTTCAGCTGTTCAACAGTCCGGGGTGTCCGTTGTCGTATTTTACCCTCCATAATGCGCCACGCATTTTCAATGGGAGACAGGTCTGGACTGCAGGCAGGCCAGTCTAGTACCCGCACACTTTTACTACGAAGCCACGCTGTTGTAACACGTGCAGAATGTGGTCCATGAAAAAGACATTGCTTGGATGGCAGCATATGTTTCTCCAAAACCTGTATGTACCTTTCAGCATTAATGGTGCCTTCACAGATGTGTAAGTTACCCATGCCATTGGCACTAATACAGCCCCATACCATCACAGAGGCTGGCTTTTGAAGTTTGCGTCCATAACAGTCCGGATGGTTCTTTTCCTCTTCCACAATTTCCAAAAACAATTTCAAATGTGGACTCGTCGGACCACAGAACACTTTTCCACTTTGCATCAGTCCATCTTAGATGAGCTCGGGCCCAGAGAAGCGTTTCTGGGTGTTGTTGATAAATGGCTTTTGCTTTGCATAGTAGAGTTTCAAGTTGCACTTACGGATGTAGCGCCAAACTGTATTTACTGACATTGGTTTTCTGAAGTGTTCCTGAGCCCATGTGGTGATATCCTTTACACATTGATGTCGGTTTTTGATGCAGTGCCGCCTGAGGGATCGAAGGTCACGGGCACTCAATGTTGGTTTTCAGCTTGCCGCTTACATGCAGTGATTTCTCCAGATTCTCTGAACCTTTTGATGATATTATGGACCGTAGATGATGAAATCCCTAAATCCCTTGCAATTGTACGTTGACGACCATTGTCCTTAAACTGTTCGACTATTTTCTCAGTCTTCTTTTGATCAGTTTGAACATTAAATATCTTGTCTTTGTAGTGTATTCAATTAAATATAGGTGGAACATGATTTACAAATAATTGTATTCTGTTTTTATTTATGTTTAACACAACGTCCCAACTTCAATGGAATTGGGGTTGTACAAGCAGTTAAAGAAATCAATTTCTCTAAGTCAGCTCCTTACCTTTGTCCAATAGGAAGAGCAGCACCATCCCAGACAGCGTTGCCATGACGATGCTAGCTCGCAAGCGTCCCAGTCAGGTGATCCAGGTGACCGTCAAGCAGACGGAAACAGATGTGGGACTGATCGGGGTGGTGAGTAGTGGTCGCCATGAACATCTGCTGACATGACGCGACCATACTGTTACAGGTCATATTACAGGTGAATTTTAATAAGCTATTTCTCCTTCATGCAGGAGTGTTCCAAATCAGATGAGGGGAGGATGGTAGAAGGTAATGTTCTCCCCTGAATTTCATCTTATTGAAATGAAATAATAGTGCGTATCAATGAATATGACTATCATGGAAAGTCTCTAAAAGTATATATGTACATACATACAATGTCCTTGATGCAGAATGAATTATTAATTAATTTATGTATGTATGTATGTATGCATGTATGTATGTATGTATGTATACATACGTCAATGACACGATACAAAATTAATTATTAATTCATTAATTTTATTTATAATTGAGATACATTGTGACGCTCTGTGACTATGCCTTTTTTTTGTGTTCGATGCACTTTTACCTCTGAAACGCAAATCATATACATATTCTAAATGTACTGAAGTAAAAAATGCATACTTTTTTTAAATTTTACATTAGTCCAACAATAAACAATAATCAAAATAATAAAACAAAACACAGACCTTTTCTATCATCCAGTAATATTTTTGATCAATTCAGATTTTTCTTCCCATTATAGATTTAATGTCATTATAAAGTCTGTTGTTTATAATTTATTTGAACCTTAACCTTTATGGTATCAAACAACCTGAAGATGGGAAAGATCCAATTTTACTTAATTGGGTGACCCTAGTGAGGATAAACGGTAAAGAAAATGGCTGGAGGGATGGTCTTCTTTACTACAAATAATGTCTTTACCTATTCCGGAGACATATAGTGACAGGCAACACAATTTAATGCTCATTTACTAGATGGCAGAAGTATATACCGGTACTTTTTGTGACATTTTTGTTTGGTGGGGAGCCATGAGTTTTTTATTTCCTAAAATATGTGCCTTGGATCAATTGAGGTTGGAAAACACTGTCCTTGACAGATGGGTGATGCTAAATTGTCAAGCTTCCTTTGCTTATGCCATCTAATGTGGGCGGAGCATAGCATCAAAGTTGTGATGATCCTTTTGAGGATTCACCATGAATATTATTTTAGGCTCTATAATAATAATAACAACAATAATAATAATAATGCATTCCACTTATGTAGCGCTTTTCTCAAAACTCAAAGACGCTTTACTGTTGCACACATTATTCATTCCTCGGTCACAGGCGCCCTGGGGCAGTCTGATGAAAGCGTGGCTGCCATTCTGTGCCTACGGCCCCCTCCGACCACCACCAAACAGCCAACCACATTCAAACATCCAACCACATGGATTCATACAATATGGGTTAAGCGTCTTGCAATGACATGTGCTCAGGCAGGGATACAAACGGGTGACCCTCCGATTGCTGGTCGTACTTTTATCCTCCATGCCACGCCGTCCATAACTCTACATTGTGACATACAGTATTATTCTTCTCTATCGTCTCAACAGTTGCAGTGCCCTGCAATGCTAAATGCACCACAGAGGAGAGGCCAGGGGAGGCTGGTCCACACCCGAGCCCAGAGCCTACCACGGAGAACCTCCCTGACAAGGTTGCCCCTTTGCTGCAGGCTCAGCAGAGGCCCCCATCTGTAACTGAAAGACAGGAGACTCAGTGTGTGAAAATAATCGACGACAACAAGGAGTCACCAGATGAGGGAAGACGAGAGGAGAAAGACAATGAGGAGAATGAGGAGGCATGTGGAGAAACATCTCAGGGTCTTCCTCCCTGCAAAGGAAAGGAAGATGACCGTGTTGAGACGGAGAGTGAGGGCCACAAGGAGCCGTCAGATGCCAACAATAACTCACTGGAGACGCCCTTGGAGTGCCCTCACAAACTCATGGACATGCCAGACGCAGCTACACAGGTACAGCGCTGACACACACTCAATGGGCATACTGTAGATTATGTACTGGTTGAACACAGACCTCCCCCGAGGTGGAGAGATGGTGGTAGTGGTGAAGCAAAACGCTAAGAAGATACTCTGCCAAGTGTCGGTCAAGGGGGCTATGAAACACGTTTTAATGGGTTCTTGTTGTACCACCAAAGTTTCATGGAAATGACTAACTGGCTGAATGGTTGACTGACTAACTAGATATCTAACTGACTGAGTGACTGACTAGCCAACTAACTGACTGATTGACTGACTCACTGACTGACTAACTGACAAACTACCTGACTACTAACCAACTAACTGACTTGACACACTAACTGATTGACTGACTACCTTTATGATTGACTGACGAACTTACCGACTGACTAATTGAGTGACTGACAAGATAACTGACTGTTTAACCAATTACGTGACTGACTAGCCAACTAACTGACTGACTGACTAACTGACAAACTACCTGACTGACTAACTGACAAACTTACCAACTGACTGACTGACAAGCTAACTGACTGTTTAACCAACTGACTGAGTGACAAACTAAGTAGACCGGCTTGCTAATTAAACTAACTAACTAACTAACTGAATGGCTGGCTGACTATTTAAATGACTGACTCGTTGGCTAACTAACTAACTGTCGACTAACTGGATGACAAACTGAGTGACTGTCTGGCTACCTAGCTAGCTAGCTGAATGACTAACCAACTAACTAACTCTCCGCATGACAAGATAGCTAGCTAACTAATTAGCTAACTTACTGACGTGTTGACTACCTAACTAGATGACTGACTGACTAAACCCATATTATTTTGTCCATTTGTGAGGTCAGCGGAGTTACTAGCAAGTATTTTTGTATCGTCTGTCAGGACGAGCAAGGGGAGGAGACGTACTGCTCCGATGAAATAGAAGTGGTCCTCACGGACAGCTCTGGTCCGGCGTCTTCGTCTGCTCCTCCTCCTCACGCGGACAGCGAGGCCGACGCGGTCAAGATCGTCATCACCATGAGCTGCGACCCTCGCACGGCCGCTCAGCTGGAGGAGAGCGTCAAGCTGAGCCTGCTGGAGAACGCGCAGGTGAGATAAGTGGCGTCGGGTTGAGGTGCCCTGCGCATGAGTTATTTTCGTGGCAGCAATGAGCCGTAGTGGTTAGCACAGCCAAGTGTCTAATCAAGAGTGTGCGTGTTAAACCCTTTCACTGGGAAAAGTGTGGGTGCAAAGGTGTAGCGTACCACTTGTTGCGTGCCGCTTGTGCGATAATAACTTTCTGCACTCATGGGGGATGTTGGTGCTTCAACACCCACACTTTCCCCAGTGATAGGGTTCAACACCCACACTTTTACCACCGTTATTACACAACAAGTGGAATGCTACGCCACCGGGTGGCGCATCCATGAGGACCGTGGATGCTTCAACACCTGGTGAGAGGGTTCAACACACACACTTTCCCCGCTGTTATTGCACAACAAGCAGTACGCTATTGTATGTCGTCAATATCCTCTTGCCCGTGGCTTGTAAGTTGCACACCCCATGTTTAACACATATGTGTCTCAGGCCCAAAAGGATGCTGGGGAATGTCACATCAACATCCCCGTCATCACCTTTGACTTGCCTGAGGACGAGAAGCAGGAATTGGAAGAAGATGCACAAGAAAAAGAAGAAGCAGACCTAATAAAAGACGAACCCACTCGGAGGCGGCCGGCGAGCCAAAGCGAGGAGTTCTTCTTATGCAGAGACACTATCAGCTCAGAGTCGGCCACCTTGGAGTGTCCCCATCTGGACCCGGCCAGCACACAGCAGACCAACAACAACAGCTCGTCGGGCGTCGACGTCCACTCCCACTTCAACCCCGATGACACGGACCCTCTAGTTTCCTGTGCGGACCCTCAAGGTTTCTTGCGTCTGCCGCCCGCTTTGGGGCGCTACGGTCCCGGAGGAAGGACGCACTTACGTGGGCTGAGCATGGACAGCGGGAAAGATGCCGTGCTGCTCTCGGACCGCTCCCAAAACACAGTATGTTGTGACAATTCATCTTGTGCATTCTGTACTGTATAAACGGCTCTCGTTTCTATGTCAGGCCACCATGACCACCTCCAAGTCAGATCTGGAGGCAAAGGAGGGTCAGATTCCCAACGAATCCAACTTCTTGGAGTTCGTCTCGCTGTTGGAGTCGCTCAGCACTCGAGGGAGCACCAAGGAAGAAGAAGGACCAGAGCTCCAGGCAGAAGCGGGAGCCTCCCTGGAGACGGAAAAGCAACACGCAGGTTCGTTACCAAATGTTTTGGGTCCCCTCACACACTGTTAATTTTCCATGCACATTTCAAATGTTCCAGGTCAATTTTGACTTAATAATTGTCTAGATCCAATTATGAACTGCAGGTATTTTCAAAATGTATTAATAGCCTGTCTGATATTATTATGCGGAAGATTAATCCTTAATGTTTCAGGGGAAAAAAGAAAGTGTATTTTATGTTTTACACCACTCATTCTTGGCTAAAAACATCAAATAATGTAATGTTTAAGTATGTATGATCAGTATTATGTGGTTTGAAGATTCCCCAATGACCCGACCCTTCGAAGACCGACAGGTGCATGTTTCTCACGGAAACTCCCTCCGTTAAGCTCCCTCTTAAACACTCTTACATAAAAACCACACACAGTTATGGCATATACAGTTTCAATATTCCCACCATTTTGCTCGATTTAACACACACAGGTAAATTGAAAATCCATTTTAGTCGACGCGGGTCAAATTTGCCTCAGTGTACACAAACTGAACAAAATAATTACTTTTTTCGTGTGAGTGTATTTTGGGTCACTTTAGGAAAACTCCTTCCACACTTTTGCCTCAGGGGTATCGCACCCAAGGAGGATGTGTGTGTTTCAATTCCCACTCTTCTTCTGGTGAAAGCCTTTCACACCTACATTTTTTTTTTTCCACCCTTCATAGTGCATAACAAACACAACGGCATGAATTGCATTGCAGAGGATGCCGGCGCATCGTCCCGAGCGGACGATCCCAAAGAGATCAACACGCACAGCAAAGCGGAGCGACCCAAAGCGCCCACCAGCCTGGCTCCCGACAAGTCTCTTCTGCCTATACACATTCCCATCGTCTCACCAGACAGGTACTGACAAACACCTTTTTACAGTACTACACACACACTTACCTCGTTATCGTATTCCATCTCCAGTCCGCAGACGGAAAAAGATCCCGACTACGACTCTCTGCCTTCCCAAACGTCGCAATCTGAAAGCTCCATGCTGCAGGTCATCTGTCGTCCAGAGGCTACGAGCAAGGAGGAAGCGTACACCTTCCACACTGTGCACCGTAAGCCAATGACCTTTTCAGATTTAAATACACAAACCAACATCTTTAACTGTAAGTTACATGTTTGTTACTCCAGGAGAGAGGCCACGTAAGCTATACGCAGAGCGGGCCCTCAACCTGCCGCTGGGAGCCGAGCTGATCACAGGCAACATGTGGTACGACGTACAGGACACCAGTCATGAAATGAATTTTTTTTTCCTGGTGAAAGGTTTTAACACCCACTTTCCCCCGAGGCATCGCTCCCATGGGGGATATGGGTGTTTCAAACGAGAGACTTTTTCAGCGACACCGTACCTTTGTTGTAATACGGGCAATTTTCCCAGTGAAAGGGGTCAACACCTAACTTTTCAGTCATGGGGGATGCTGGTGTTGCAACACAGACACCTTTCCCGGCGAAAAGGTTCAATATCCAAATTTTGGCCCAGGGGCGTCATACCCATGGGGAATGTGGGTGTTTCCACAACTGCATTTTTCTTCGTGAAAGGGTTCAACACCCACACTTTTCTCCTGTCCTGGTGTTAATTCATGAGAATTACATTTTTGAATTAAATTGTTTTTTGCTCTTTGATTTTTAAACCAAAACCATTAGAGTCAAAACAATCTACCTAATCTAATCAAAAATGATGCGTGATACTTTTAGGTTCATTGTTATCGACCATGTTTGTCAAACTCAGGCCCGGGGGCCATATTTGGCCCACGATGTAATTATATTTGGCCCGCAAGACCATATTAAATGTGTAATGGAGCTGGCTGCAGTCGTTAGCAACTATGCTACTGGTCTTCTCGAGCAAATTTACACTTCCCCTTCCCAAAACGAAAGATGGAAAACGGTTAACTTCCAAGACAAGTGGGAGGCAGATTATCTGTTCACTAAAGTAAAAGACAGACCTGTTTGTCGTGTGCGGAGCAACGTGGCTGTAACAAAGAATATAACATAATTGAATTAATGTCAATGATAAACTTTAATGCTAGATTTCTGCAGAAAAGGGAAACATGCACATCGCAGTGATTCTTCATTAAATATTGAGTTTGACTCGCAATTTTTAATTTTGCCCCACCGTGAATTTGAGTCTGACACCCCTGTTTAGACTAATCGTGCTAATTTTCTATCATATTTCCTTCAATTCCCATAATGTTGACAACTTGCACCAGTATGTTTTTGTACTCTACTCAACACCACTGCCCAGGTCAGGGCTATCTTGCCTATTAACGTTAGTTTATGTGTGTGTGTGTGTGTCCGTTTACGTGCGTTCGTGTTCAGTGACCTGCTGTCCACTTCTTCCAACTCGGAGTGCCATGACAGCACGGTGGGCGGTCACGCCGACTGTCCTTTCGAACGGCGCATCATTCCTTCGCACCGACTTCGCCCCCGAAGGACGCACCCCGAGATCTTCCAGGTGTCCATCTGTGAATCCAATAGAATTTTTGTTTTAAAAAACATGCTTGAAAGTAGTTAAAGTACAAATATTTGCAGTACTCATCTGCTGGACCCGACACAGGGTCGATTTTGTAAGTTAAGGAGTGGTTCTCAATTTTTTTACACACTTTGAGAATCACTGCTGTAGATGTATAAAATTGTAATTTCAGAAGTTGAATTCATACGTATATAACATATTTTTCAGGAGGAAGACTCTTTAGATGATTCCTCAGAGACCACCACTCAGGAGAAGCCCACCAGGAAGATATACTACAAGCTCAAGCTGTTTCCTGGCAAGTGGGTTAACATTTTATACGACCGACTCACCTTGCTCGCTCTTCTGGACAGGTAAGGTAATAGGTGAAACTTGTAATGTAGAGAGACCATATCATTACAATTATTTTTGGGGAAATATGTTTTAAAAGCCTTAAAATAGCCCTCACATACGCTGTAATCACATTGAAACTTTTTAACCACGCCGTAAACCCATTTCATCACCAAATTTTATTTTTAATATGCCAAACATAAAAATCACACCATGGGGGGATTACTATAATCGGAAGGTTTTGGTATGTGTAGGAACCAAGATGTTCTGGAGAATCTGGTGGCTGTTTTCATGGCCTTCCTGGTTTCCTTCCTCGGCTTTTTGCTGCTCAACGACGGCTGCTTCAAAGACTTCTGGGTTTTTCAGTTCTGTCTGGTTATCGCCAGCTGCCAGTACTCCTTACTGAAGGTAGAACTAGGCGGAACACTAACCATCAGTAATATCAACTCAACATGAATAATCAAATTATTAAACAGTCTACTGTAGATTGCGCCTTTATAATATTGTATTAGCTCTAATTTTGTGCAGGTCACTTTACAAATTGTAATTTCACTCCGTGTGGATTTGCTTTGCAGAGTGTTCAACCAGATGCAGCTTCACCAACACATGTGAGTTACTTATCTATGGTTCAAAACTAATGATAAGTGTTTTACTTACAAAACATATGGAGTAGCTATCTATCTATCTGTCTGTCTATCTATCTATCTATCTGTCTGTCAATCTACCGACCTACTGTGTCATACACCGCTAGATACTGTAGATGGAATGCCATTGTGTGTATGTGCAGGGTCACAACCAGCTGGTGGCCTACAGCCGCGCGGCATACTTCTGCATCTTCTGCTCGCTCATCTGGACGCTGGAGCAACTCCTGCGCAGGAAGGACCTCCCCGAGTCCACCTTGTACGGCGTCACCATCGTGTGCCGCGACACGCTGCGCTTTTTGCAGAATCTGCTAGTGGGTACGGAAAAAAACCGAGAGACGCTCGAACCTCAAAGCCACTTCCGTTCTGAGCGAGTAGTTGATCGATTTCTGTAACAGGTTTCACTCACTGCTTCCCCATCACGTTTCTGGTGGGCCTTTTCCCGCAAGTCAACACCTTCACCATCTACCTGCTGGAGCAGATTGACATTCATTTTTTTGGCGGCACAGGTCAGCCACTCATGTGTTGGAATGTATGAGAAATTCCAGTAGAATATATTGTAGTCAGGCGCACGGTGGACGACTGGTTAGAGCGTCAGCCTCACAGTTCTGAGGAGCGGGGTTCAATCCCCGGGTTAGCACATCTGCCACATAGTTCTGAGGACCGGGGTTGAAATCCCGGCCCCGCCTGTGTGGTGTTTGCATGTTCTCCCCGTGCCTGCGTGGGTTTTCTCCGGGCACTGCGGTTTCCTCCCACATCCCAAAAACATGCATATTAGCTTCATTGAAGACTCTAAATTGTCCATAGGTGTGATTGCGACCCTAATGAGGATAAGCATGGAAAAATGGTTCTTTTGGTGGTAGATTATTCAAGGCCAAAGTGTTTGTGTGCTTCCATTCTAGCGGCTACAAGTCTGATCTCCGCAGTGTACAGCATCCTCCGCAGCCTGGCGGCTCTGTCTCTGCTCTACGGTTTCTGCTTCGGGGCCCTCAAGGTAGACGCGTCCAACGTGCCCCCAAAAAACACCTGGATGAAGTCTGACTGCGAAGCGGTAAAATGTTTCAATGCTTGTGTTGCAGGAGCCGTGGGACGAGCAGCACACGCCGGCCTTGTTCTCCGGTTTCTGCGGCCTGCTGGTGGTTTTCTCCTACCACCTCAGTCGGCAGAGCAGCGACCCCTCTGTCATGCTGTGAGGAAGATTCCAACATTTTGAACTGTCATACAAGTGCACTAAAATGAAAGAAAGCAAGACTAAACACAACTAAAACGAAACTACTCGCCCCTTTGAAACCGCCTTGCCCTGACGGTCCCACAATTGTAAAAATAAGTAAGCCACTGTAAAACTTCTCACCCTTTTTTGGTGCCTTCATTTAACTGTCAAACAGGTACAAATATAAGTTAACTCCTGTAAAAATAAAACTCAAAGGAAGTCAAACTACTTAACCTTTGATGATGCGTCTTAAAAAAATTATTATTTTTAAGGTATTTTTTTAGATCAATAATTTAATTAAAAAAACATACTCAAGATTTGCATAGATTTTTACTCATTTTAATTTTATTTTTATGAAAAAAAGTATTATTTTACAAAAGAAATTATTTAAAAAGCAATTCATTTAATTTTAAAATAAGCTTTTATTTTTTTGACATCTTTCCAAAGATGTACAAGATTCTCGAATTATTTTTTTAAATAAATAAAAATAAGTCAAATAAGTCAAATATTCAAGCTGTGACGACGTATAAGGGTCATACGCGTAATAACGTTGATTTTTAGAGGGAAAATAATGTTTTAAATTTGAATTTAAATGTTTTCGTGCTTAATTCTATGTACTTACAAATTAAAACAAATTACCACTTTTACATTTGTATTTTTTATCAAAACCTAAAAAATATATAAAATAATAAATCAAACAGTAAATAATACATTTAAATGAAAAAAACATGTTTTTAAAAATGTCTTTAAGCATAAAAGGTTCTTTTGGTGGTAGAACTGACACAGAAGTGTAAAATTAAGCAACCCGCAATAAACTAAAACTAAAATGAAGTCAAACTCAAGTCAAAACTCTTTGTTGACTTGACGATCATACGAGTGTAAAAACAAGTTAAAACTGTAAAAAGGTAACTAAAAAAAAGAAGGGAGTCAAAATACTTCTCGTCCTGTCGTGTCTTTTGCCTGCAGCTCGCTGATTAAGTCCAAAGTGATGCCCACGTTGGTGGAGGGCGAAGAAGAGCAAGGTCAAGACACAGACATCGAAGACCCTCTGCCCAAGAAGCTGCAGAATTCTATGGTGTGCGACAATTTATTTTGTATCAAGCCTCCAGCGAGCATTTTCCAATAGTCATCAATATTATCAGACTGCCTTTTTTTAACTCTGAGCAGTGTATGTATATGTATTATTAATGATCATAATCATCACAAATGCTGGATGTTCCACAGAAGGAGATTCTTCTGTCGGACGTGATCGTGTGCTCGCTGGCCTACATTCTGACCTTCGCCGTCACCGCCAGCACCGTCTTCCTGTCGCTAAAGGTGAAACTTCCCTTCTTAACCACTAGTCTGCCTCACTAACTCATATTACCGCATTTTTTGGTAATTTTTTTTTGTCAGCCCTTTGTGACCATCGTGCTGTACGCGCTGGCCGGGACGGTGGGCTTTGTGACGCACTACCTGATCCCCCAGCTGAGGAAGCATCACCCCTGGCTGTGGATTTCGCACCCGCTGCTCAAGACCAAAGAGTACCACCAGTTTGAGCCCAGAGGTCAGCGCTGTAGAACCTTATTGGTGGTCTGAGACTGACTGTTTGCTTACTTAAGTGGGTGATCTAAATGAGTGGTTCTCCAACCTTTTGGGGTCCTGGACCACCTGCAAATCTTTGATCGACCCTGAGTTCAAGTTAATGAATTTCCCCACAACACTTTCCTGCAGATGTTTCACAATAAAAATCATTATTTAAAAAAATGAATGGTGTATGCCAACTGAAATGCTAGGAGGCTCATAATTTGAAAAGAATACAGATCCGGGGTCCTTGAGGGGGTGAAAAGTATGTGGACTTTTTGAATGACCACTTTCTTCCACGGTACCAAAGGATGAACAGCGCTTCAATGACCAAAATCGTCTTCAAGCATGACAAAAGAAGTTCAAGCAGAAGCTCTCCAAAACGTCACAAGTTTAATGGCTGTAAGAATTGTGAAGCTGCTATCAAATAAGGGCTCCAATATCCAAATGTAACTTGACTTGTTACAATGTTTTGGATTGAAATAGCTTTTGATTTCAGTAAATATGACCTCTTAATGCTGCAAATTCAATAAATGACCGTTTAAAACTTTCAAACTATGCGTAATGATTTGGAACAGTGCATGATAGGTTTTTCCCCCCCAAAAGAATACTTGCATCATTTGGAGGTTGTTTAAAAAGAAAACGTTGAAATTTTATTCCGACGGTTGATGACTTGAAAATGATGCCCACTGTCATTTGTAGCAAAGATTTAGGAAGATTATACAAAAATATCGTTTGCATAATAATTTGGAATGCAGTGTATATAAAAAAAACAAAGAAAAAACAGCATACCTGCTTTTTGTGTGTGAAAGAGGACGCAGTGCTGATGTGGTTCGAGCGTCTGTACGTGGGCCTGCTGTGCTTCGAGAAGTACGTGGTGTACCCCGCCATCCTACTGAGCGCGCTCACCAACGACGGCTTCTCCCTGAGCCACCGCAAGAGGCTGGGGATCCAGTAAGACCCGCCTTACCTTCGCTCGGTCGCAAGGGGGTGGTGCTGTTGACGCGTTTTTTTGTTGTCCCCACGCAGCTGCGATGTCCTGCTGACCACCGTCGCCGGGATGAAGCTCCTGCGCTCGTCCTTCTGCGACCCCAGCTTCCAGTTCCTCACCTTGCTCTTCACACTGGTTTTCTTTCACTTTGACTGCCCGCGCGCTTCCGAGAGCTTCCTACTCGACTTCTTCGTCGTGTCCATCCTCTTCCACAAGGTGAGCCATGCATACAAGACAGTTATAGTGATGCTTGTTGCTTGGGTTTAAGCGCACTTTTGAGAAAACGCCGGTAGTGTCAAATGCTCTGTGGAATATCGTTAATCACTCTGCAGATCTGTTTTAGCTTTTTATTTGACATTTGTATTATTTATTTGGCAATGGTCAAAGCACATTCTCCAATATATAGTTTTAAATGTAAAATAAAAAATTGATAAAATAATTCAAATATAAGATACATTTTTTAAAAATGCTAATACTTTTGTAGACAATTTCTATTTTTGTGTCCATTTTTTGATTTAATAGGAGAAAAACAGAAACTAAACTATTTCATTACAAATAAAATACAGAAATTGATTCAAAATATTTGTCATTTAAAAATATTTTAATAGAGAGTAATAGAAATACATTTAGATGTACTTTTGTAATGCAATGTCAGTTTGTGTTTCATATTTTAACTTTATGTTCAAGTGGAACTTTTTTTGGTGAGAGCTAAAATCTTTGAATTTGTTTTTGGAAATCTAAAATGAAAAAATTACCTCACCCTCAAAAATGTTTTTTTAATCATTGTGTTATTTTAACAACATTGTATTGTTTTTTTGTATCACAGTTTTTCAATGTTTTTTTTCTACAGCTATATGTAAATTTTACAGAGAAATGTGTTTATTTTAACATATTTGTACTGTAAAATGTACATTTGGGAATGGTTAAGTAATTTACAAAATATTAATGTACATTTTACGTTTTCAGTGTTTTGCTATTTAGTTTTTTTCTGTTATGATTTTACAGCATTTAGTTGTAAATTTCATGTCTTTTTTTTACAGAGCAAGAAAAGAATACATATATATAAAATAGGAAATAAAATTTAAAAAATATAAAAAATGTTTAAGGCAATATAATTTTTTTACTTTATATTGAAAGAGAACTGTTTTAAAAGCCATTTATAAAGAAATGAGGATCAACAATTTATAATGACATTTGTTAAAGTATAATTTTTTGAAATATTTTTATTCACTAAATCATCATTAAAATAATATAATAAAATAATCATAAAAATGGTACCATTGTTTTAGATTGTAATTCTATTTTTGGCTGATTTATGATAATTTAAGAAGTTGAATGATGCATTTGAAGTGTTCAAAACTAAATGTATAGCGAGTGCATTCAAAGCTAAAGTCAAACCAAGGACGCTATAAGGATATACTATATGTACGCCTCTAAAAAAAGAAAGTATATCAAAAGTCAATAATAATATCCATCAATCATTTTCTATAGCACTTTAACTAATTCGGGGAATTAGTTAAAAGTGCTGCAGCCTATCCCAGCTGACTTTGGGCGAAAGAAACGGGGTACACCCAAGATTGGTTGCCAGCCAATCACAGGGCACATATACAGGTAGACGAACAAGCACCCTCACACCCAAGGACGATTTTGAGTCTTCAATGATCCTAAAATGCATCTTGTGGAATGTGAGAGGAAAGCGAAAACCCACCCAAGCACGGCGAGAACATGCAAACTCCACACAAAGATTCGAACCCAGAACCTCAAAAATGTGACCCAGGCGTGCTAATCACTTGTGCACCGTGCCAATCATTAATACTCCATCCATCCATTTTCTGAGGCGCTTCTCCTCACTAGGGTCGCGGGCGTGCTGGAGCCTATCCCAGCTGTCATCGGGCAGGAGGCGGGGTACACCCTGAACTGGTTGCCAGCCAATCGCAGGGCACATCGAAACAAACAACCATTCGCACTCACAGTCATGCCTACGGGCAATTTAGAGTCTCCAATTAATGCATGTTTTTGGGATGTGGGAGGAAACCGGAGTGCCCGGAGAAAACCCACGCAGGCGCGGGGAGAACATGCAAACTCCACACAGGCGGGACCGGGGATTGAACCCCAGTCCTCAGAACTGTGAGGCTGACGCTCTAACCAGTCGGCCACCGTGCCGCCATTATTAATACTCATGAGTGTAAAAAAAAAAAAAAAAAAAAAAAAAAAAAGCATTGTAAGATTCAGGCCAAAACTTTTTATCTCGCTAAATAAGGTCCTAAAATATATTGGAAAGTGTGCAGGTGTGTCTTTGTTTTGGTTGCAGATGCGTGAGCTGCTGCTGAAGCTCCACTTCATCCTAGTCTACATCGCCCCGTGGCAGATCGCCTGGGGCAGCGCCTTCCACGCCTTCGCCCAACCCTTCGCCGTACCTCGTATCCTTCAGTTACCTTTGTGTGTGTGTGAGCTCACCGTGACTTCCACAGGTTTGTTCTTGACTGGCGTGTGAACAGACTCGGCCATGCTGCTGCTTCAGACGCTGATCACCACCATCTTTTACACTCCGCTGGCCCCCTTTCTAGGCAGCGCCATCTTCTTCTCCTCGTACCCGCGACCCATTAAGTTCTGGGAGAGAAACTACAAGTAAGGCTGGAAGTCGCAGCATTATCACGCTTATGGTAAACTAAATATTTCATATAAGCTTTTCAATTTAGGAAAGTGTAACATCAAAAGATTGTCTTCTTTTTTAGGAAATGAATGGACAGACAAATGCAAATGCCACAAGTTTGAATGGTGTGAATTATTATGCTGTAATAACACCAATGCTATTTTTATTGAATATTTATTTAACAATTGTATTAGCTTAGGTTAGAAAAAAAATATGTAACATTTTTAATTAAAGGAAACTTATTTTGAATATAATATTTTAGAAAATAATTGAAGAAAAAGTCATTTTCTTGGTTAGTTTTAAAATGATAAAGAAGAATATGAAATATAAAACTATTTATAATATTAAATATTAAAAGGCAATTTTAGTTTTTGTTGCATTTTTTTTTCTTAAATCACAACTGATTAGTGAGGAAAAACAAAATACACTGACAATAATCAATATATAAAGAATGAAAGAATAAGTTACATTTTTTATATTTTTACTAATAATTCCTTATTTTCAAAATTTTATCGTTGTTGTATTGTTTTATATATTTTTGTGATAACTTAATACATTGAATGATCCATATGAATCTAAACTGTACAAATACACCGAGAATACAAAACGGCAAAATCAAATAACAATAGTTAACTTTCAATCATTTACATTTTCCCTTATACTGTATCTTTCAAAAAAATAATAGGACAATGACAAACATAGTTTTCAGTATTAATAGTTGGTTTTGTTTTTAGGAAATGATGGATGTAGACAGTAACATTTTGAATTATTCTTAATTATTCCTGCACCACTGATGCCAAAAGTACAGTATGCCCTTAAACCATGACATCCACTAACCAGACGCTGAGTGCACTGTTTGTTTACAGAGTAGTAGATGTGTGATTACAATTCCCGTCCCTTACAGTTATGGCGATGTTAGTTCCTTTCACATGAGAAGGTACTAAAACTAAAACTTTTCATCACCTGCAGCACAAAGCGCATTGACAACTCTAACAGCTGCCTAGTGTCTCAAGTGGATAAAGAGACGGGTGAGTTCCGGGCCACTTTTTATGACGTTGTTAAAGCTCTCCGTCCAGAGCTTCTGAATGACTCTTCCACTGGGAAGGGCGGTTGTGCTCTTATAACAACCGGCTTCTGCCGCCAGGCTGCGACGACAACAACCTCAACTCCATCTTCTACGAGTACCTGACGCGCTCGTTGCAACACTCGCTCTGCGGTGACCTCATGCTGGGCCGCTGGGGCAACTACAGCGCCGGGGATTGCTTCATCCTGGCCTCGGACTACCTCAACGCCCTGGTGCACCTCATTGAGATCGGCAACGGCCTCGTCACATTCCAACTCCGTGGGCTGGAGTTCAGAGGTATGGAGTTCCCTCGCTTAGCCCGGTATCACATTTGCTTTAAGCGACGGTTTTTGTATGGATTTTTATAGTATACTTATTGTGCTTGTAAAATTCATTCTCACACTCAGAGCACTCATTTGTTACAGTGTAGAATGGAGATGATGAAGCGAAGGAGGCACACCAGGATAGAGACCTGGGATGCAAAAGTGAAAACAGGGAAAGGGTTCCGTTTCCACTGCTGTACCCCAGGGCTCTATCCTGTGGCACCCTTCTCGTCATCATTTTCATTCTACCTTCGGCCACATCTTTCGTTAAGTTTTCTTTTTGTTGTTATGAGGATGGACCCAGTTCTACCTGTACACCAAACCTACTACCACCTCTCGTCTGTCTTTTTCTCTTATTGACAGTCTTTTTCGAAATAAAATGGCCATCATTTCGTTCCACTTCTCCGTACCAAGTCCACGCCAGCAAATACTTGCAGCTTTTCACACTTTATTTGACTGAAGCGGTGGTTTGCCTTTTGCCAGGAACCTACTGCCAGCAGCGTGAGGTGGAGGCCATCACGGAGGGCGTGGAAGAGGACGATGCCTGTTGCTGCTGTGAGCCGGGCCACTTGCCCCACATGCTGTCGTGCAACGCCGCCTTCAACCTGCGCTGGCTGGCGTGGGAGGTGACGGCCACCAAGTACCTGCTGGAGGGCTACAGCATCAGCGAGAACAACGCCGCCACCATGTTGCAAGTCTACGACCTCCGCAAGCTGCTCATTACCTATTACCTGAAGGTACTCGTCAAACCGAGAGAACATTCATCTCCAGGAAATCTCTTGCTCATCCATTTCTCCCCCCCTCTAGAGTGTTATTTACTACCTGGTGCACTCCCCCAAGCTGACCACCTGGCTCAAAGACGCCACCATCCACGAGGCGCTGCAGTCCTACACCAAGTGGCACCACATCGAGCGAGACCCTCAGGTGTTTAGCGTCAAGATAGACGAGGACTACGTGCACTGCCTGCAGGGGGTGACGCGAGCCAGCTTCTGCAACGTGTACCTGGAGTGGATCCAGTACTGCGCTGGCAAGATGGAGACGGTACCAAAGCCTAAGGGATTTAGTTGGGGTCCGCATTGTGGAAGGTTATTTGTATACAATGGCACCATTCATACACAAGACAACTCCACAATCACGTTTTCAGGCTGGATTTACGGTAAATGTAACCAACAGTTTGAGCAGATCAGGAAGTTTGTTCCACAGTTGAGAAGCATAGAAATGGAACGCTACTTTACTTTGTTCAGTTTTGATTGTGGAAACACACAATAAGACTGCACTCAATGAACTAAGGGGTCGGGAAGCCTCATATGGAACTAACAAGTAAGGTCCAAGACCACTCATAGCTTTGTAGACTAACAGTAAGATGTTCTTCCTCTACCTGCATGGTTTCTCCACGTTATGTTGGCTTACTCCAACATTGGCTTTCGCCAACAGTCCCTACATTTTTGTTTGGTTATTCGTAGACCCTAAGAAACTGTACACAATGTTTTTAAGCAAAAGTGGATTAAAAAACAAACAAAACCAAAAAAAACCCTGTATTGTTTTGGCCAAGAAAACAGTTTTTGGGGGTGTCAACAGCTACAGCTTCTGCAGTAAGCACTGAAAATGGTCCCAACCCAGTCTCGACAACTCACTTTATTTGCGTACGTCACATTTTAAATGCAGCCAAAGCCTCTTTGAAGACCATATTGACCAGACTCAGGAAGACAAGCATTTATACCGTAGTGTTTTCTGTCCTGGTGTGCAGTTTCAGATGTTCTTTAAAAAACAAACAAAGATAATATATACCATTGCTTGCCCGCAGACATCGGCACTAGGTTCCAATGTGCCAACATCCCGTATCATATAAAATGTGTCCTCATGTTTGTTTGTCCAGCCTGTTGACAGCGATGAAGACTCCCCTCTGGTGACTCTGTCGTACGCCTTGTCGGTCCTGGGAAGACGATCGCTCGGAACAGCATCGCACAACATGTCTAACAGGTAAGTCAGTCTGCTCAATCACCCAGATTATGGTAATCCCAAAATCCCAAAAGGAAACTGGGCTGTAGAGGAAGTTTCACCTCTAACACAAAAGTTGTCTTCGGTTCTGAAGAACCGAATCTTGAAGTGAGTGGAGGGGGCAAGAGTTTACAGAAACTAAAAAATGTGTTAAAAAAATCCTATGGTGGTTGTCTCAATTAGGCCCACGGATGAGCTGGAGCGCATACCAGCTGACTTTGTGCGAGAGGCGAGGTTCACTCCGGACTGCTCGCCAGTCAATTACAGGGCAAAAATAGACAAACAAGGATTGACACTCACATAGACAATTTAGAGTCTTCAAACATCCATGAAACTTGGGAAATCACTGGTGAGTCTTTTTGTTGTCTTTCTTTCCTTCCTCCATCAAGCCTGGAATCCTTCCTGTATGGTTTCAACACGCTGTTCAAAGGCGACTTCCGCATAGCTACTAAGGACGAGTGGGTTTTTGTCGATCTTGACCTACTGCAGAAGGTGGTGGCTCCCGCCGTCAGAATGAGCCTGAAGCTGCATCAGGTACAGGCCAACTGCGCATCCTTCACACTTCATGTGCAACACTGGTATCAAGTTTTAAAAAAGGTAACCGACTAACTGACCAACTGGCAAAATAGCAAAGAAACAAATTTCCTTACTAACCGTACAAATAACAAAGTGACTGACTGACTAACAGAATAAAGGACTGAATGGCTTACTAGACAAATACCCAATTGAATAACCAATGAACTAAGTGTCTAACTGACGACATAACTAACTTACAGACTGATTAATACAATGCAAAACAAACTAAATGGCTGACTTATTAAACAAATAACTAAAATACTGCCTCGCAGGCAAACTTACTGAATAACTAACAAACAAACAAACAAACAGACTATTTAACTAAATAACTAATGAACTACGTAAGTGACTAACTATATAACCAACTGACTGAATAACTTACTGACTTACTATCTAAAAGTAACAAACTAAGTGACTGAATTACTAGCTTAACAACAAACTGACGACCTGAAAACCTAAGGAACAAAGCACACCCTTCATGGAAAATCCCGACTAAAACCATCCAGTAGTGTTTCAGTCAGTCAGTCCACGGCTCCTCCCACTCCCAGGACCACTTCACGTGTCTGGAGGAGACGGAGGAGGCATCCATCTTGTACGAGGCCATCACGAACTACCGCAGTAGCCTGGTCATTTGCCACGAAAGCGACCCGGTCTGGCGCAAGGCGGTGCTGTCCAGCTGCGACACGCTGCTCACACTGCGCCACATGGTAGACGATGGCACGGACGAGTACAAGATCATCATGCTCTACAAGCGCCACCTCAGCTTTAAAGTCATCAAGGTAACGAGACAAATATTCCATGGTATGTTTATTTATATGGTTTATGTATATGGCGCAATTCCACTTATTGCGGGTGGGTCCAGAAGATATACCTCACAATAAATTGGGGGGGTTCGCTGTACTACTTAATTCTTTTGGTAGCTCAACAAGGAGTGCGTACGAGGCCTGTGGGCAGGCCAGCAGCAAGAACTGGTCTTCTTACGGAACCGCAACCCAGAACGCGGCAGCATCCAGAACTCCAAGCAGGCACTGAGGAACATGGTCAACTCGTCGTGCGACCAGCCGCTGGGCTACCCCATGTACGTGCAGCCAGACCGCGGAATAGAATCAAAGATATTCTGGGGTTTGACGTCAGTTCCTTTGTGGTGTCTATCCAGGTACGTGTCACCGCTGACAACGTCGTTCGCGGGAACACACAGGACGCTGCGTACCATCGGTGGAGGGGCTTCCGGCTTGGACGCCATTCGTTCCTGGCTGTGCTCCAAATGGCTCAGGTTTAACAGAACTGCCCTTACACGTCATGTCTACTTTCTACCAGTTTTGACTCCCTAAAAAACCCCTCGGGGCTCTTCCTGTGCCATTTATGTCTTCCTCACTTCCCATTTTTTTCCCCTTAAACCGCTGGACCAGTGTTAATACAAATGTAACAAAACCTCCTAACTTGTGAGTCACAAGGGTAGGGATTTTTGTCGGATTTTGTAATTTCCAATTCCAGTTCTGTAAATAGATCAATAATATACTGATACCATCAAATTGTACCTTTTGGCTCTATTATGGCCAATTTTGGGCAATTGAAACCCATGAAAACGACACTTCTTAATTCCTTGTTATTTACTGGATTTAATTATACAATTAGGATGGCATGGGTTTCTTTCGAGACGAAAACTAGTTCTTATGTTTTCCATTAGATTACATAATTTGTAAATTTTTGCTCAAGGGAGCAATTTCATGAATGATTCCTAGTTTCCAAAAAGGCGTTTAATGGCTTACTGTACTCCAGTGGAGCGAATGAATGATCCCATTTTGATTTTAGGAAGCGGAGGTATTCCCTGCTGACCATGGAGAAGTATTAAACTTTATTTTAAGAAGTTGCTGGCTGTCGAAAGACTGTAATCTTAGCAAGTTAAGAAAAAAAAGTTGTGCTGAAAATATAAAAAATGAATTCTTGAGGTTGTTTTAGAACCGGCAAGAATTGTGCAAACAAAATGCAATTTGAAGGGTTTGAAAAACTAATATTGAATTGCTATTTCATACTAATGACAAGAACTGATGTTAGTTAAAAGTATGCATTAAAAAAAAAAGCAAAATCAATAAATCTGAAAAATTACAGACTGTCTGTACGTAGGAGTTAAATCAAACAAGGCCTGAAGGTTAAGCAAAAACCTATCAAGTGTGAGCAGTTCACTAATCTGGCAATGTGTCACATACACCGTCAGGGTGCGCAAAGACAACCTGAACAGCTGCAACAGCGGCGCCAACATTGACGACGGTGACTGTGGCACCGGCGGGTCGTCGTCCCTCAGCCACAATCGGCCGTCGTCAGTCACCTCCAACAGTCTGAGTGTTTACCAGCAGAGAGCCCCCCGGACCACGCGCAGCCACCGACACCACAGCTCAGGTACAACAACAAATCTCGTGGAAATGCAACAACAACTGGGAGTGGACTTAGAATAGCAACATGGACAACAAAGTGGTAAGAAAAGTTTAAAAAGTAAAATGAGCTAACTGACAATCTAAATGATTAACTGAGAAGCTAACAGACTAACTAACTGAACAACTAACAAACTGACTGACTTACTAAATAGCTACAACTGGAATGAGACATAGTATAGCAACCATGGGTAAACTGGTTTAAAAAAAAAAAAAAAAAAAAAAAAAAAAGTAAGTAATAGACTAACATACAAAGTAACTGACTGATGAACTAAATAACGGAAAACAAATAGACTAACTGAAGAACTAACACACTAATTGACTGACTAACTGAGGACTACAACAGGAAAGGGCCTTAGTATAGCACTATGGACAAACCAATGACAAAAGTTAACTAATAACTATGAAACTAACAGACTGACTGACCAAATGACCAAGGAACTGACTAACAAATTAACTAACTGACTACACTGTACAAACTAACTAACTGACTGAATATCTAACTAACAAATAAACTAACTGACCGAATAACTTAATAACCGACAAATTAACTAACTAGATAACTAAGAAATGAGAAGGTTAGGTAACTGACTAACCAAATAACTTACAAACCTACTGACTGACTTACTGAATAACTTTCAAAAATATATGGAAAACTACCAAACTAACTCACTGACTAACACTGAATAAATAAACTGATAGATTTTAATAACAAATTCTATGATTAACTAAAAAAAAAAAATCCCTCTAAAAAACTTAACTAATAAATTGACTACATGAGTGAACTAATTGACTCATCAATAGATTGCATAATGCATTAATTGACCAATTAACCGAATAACTAATGAAACAACTAGTTAGCTTACTAATGGACAAAACAACTATCAATCTGACTAACTGAACAAATGATTGAATAACTGACAAACTGAATAAGTAACTGACTGACTGAATAACTAACTAGCAGACTGACAAAATAACTAAGCAAGTAATTAAACTGAACTAAACGAATAACTGACAAACAAACCAGCCAACTAAAGGAGGTTTTAACAAAATAACTAACCAACTGATTAACTTATTAATGAAATAACTGTCAGACCAACCAACTAACTGAAGAACTAACCAACTGACTAACTAACAAAGAGTGTACCTTCGGTCTTTGGAAATAATGGACAATCAATTCCATTTTTTTGTAATAGTCTGACATAAAAACAATGAAACGTAAGCAAGCATAACCCTTGAAAATGTCCATTTTTTCTTCTTCAAGAAGGTGATTGTTCATGTTCATCAAGGCAAGAGCTCTGCATCATGCCAGAAGATTTCTATTTCATATTAGTCTCTGTATTTACTTTGGTGCGCAGCCAGGAGGGAGTATCGCAGCAGGTCGGTGCAGCCTCAGACCCAGCGTCCGCCAGTGAGCAGCCAATCGGGACCCATCGTAGACTCGGCCTCCAACCACGGCCTGGTCCAGCGTCTGTCCAACAGCCAGCTGTCCTTTAACACTTCGATAGCCTCCATCTTCTCCCAGGTAAACACAGACACCACACTAACGACTCATTGTTTGCTTTGGCTTTTCGGGTTAAAAAACAAAACACTTTTTTGCCCCCAACCCCACCTACCCCATCAGGTCCCTCGTTTCTCGGGAACCGGCGGGATTAGCTCGCAGCTCCAGGCGGCGCAGAATCAGCAGCGTTCCAGCCAGGTATGAGCTTGCTAAACAACGTTTGCATACGTGCTCTTTAAACACAGAGCAGCCTTTTTTTAAAAAGCCATTAAAAATATATATTTTTTCTAAATCAATAAAAATGTTAACTATAACAAATGTTGTTAAATACGTACATACATCCATCCATCCATCCATTTTCTGAGCCGCTTCTCCTCACTAGGGTCGCGGGCGTGCTGGAGCCTATCCCAGCTGTCATCGGGCAGGAGGCGGGGTACACCCTGAACTGGTTGCCAGCCAATCGCAGGGCACATACAAACAAACAAACAAACCTATGGGCAATTTAGAGTCTCCAATTAATGCATGTTTTTGGGATGTGGGAGGAAACCACAGTGCCCGCAGAAAACCCACACAGGCACGGGCAGAACATGCAAACTCCACACAGTCGGGGCCGGGGATTGAACCCGGGTCCTCAGAACTGTGAGGCTGACGCTCTAACCAGTCGTCCACCGTGCCGCTTACGTACATACAAATGACAAATAATAAAAATGGCAATAAAAATGCCATTTAATACAACTATTTAAATGTTTTCCGAAAATATATATATAAATGGTTATTAACTAGGTGCAATAAATCTATTAACTATTATATTCCACATTTTTATTAATAAATGAAACATGAAATAAAATGCCATAAAATTCAAATAAACATTCTATTGAATAAATAAATAATTGTCAAATAATAAATAATGTGCCGGTATGGCGGACGACTGGTTAGCACATCTGCCTCACAGTTCTGTAATAAACAAAATAAAATAAATATTAAAATAATATATATTCAATAATACATAAAATTGTTCTTGAAATAAATTATCAATACATTGGCCCAATAAAAGTATTAAAATTATATTTAGAAATTAAAATCATTAATGAGCTACATAAATATAACAGGTTTTAATTAATTCATCTTTTGATTATTATCTATAAGACAGGTTACAATCAAATCTGCGAGGACAAGCAGTCAGGGGTGCATCGGCACAGTGTTCATGTACAAAGTCACATTGCCACCTACTGGCCTGGCATGCATATTACAGCATCTTCAGTCATTGTTTTCGTTGATTTGGATAACATTGATATCTTCTATGTGAAACCTCTACGTGGATGGAATAGTTTAGAGCTGAGCCCATTTTAACTTCTTTCTTAACCAAAACAGAAACACGCAGTATTTCAGATTAATGAAAAAGTGTGAAGACGAAAGATGATTTTATGTCACATGGAGATGACGTCATGTTAATTAATAGGTGTCCTCGTCCTCATCCACCCTGAGCCTGCTGTTTGGCAAGCGCAGTTTCTCCAGCGGCCTGGTGATCTCGGGGCTGTCGGCAGCCGAGGGGGGCAACACCACCGACACGCAGTCGTCGTCCAGCGTCAACATCGCCATGGGACCCTCGCACCGGTCGGGCAGCAGGGCCACACAGGTAAGCCCAGGAGCATGCCCAGGAGTATGTGGACAAAAGTAGTGGTTGTTTCTTTAATGGCGTATTAGTGCCACGATTCCATTTTTTTTAAAAGCACATTTTTACAGGTTTTTATAGCATACAGTGAACCTTGCATATTTGCTGTTCGCCATTTACAATCTTTGGCGCTATCTTGTGGCATCTTGGTGGCAAGGAACAATGTTGGAGCGAGTTGAAAAATTACTGTATATTTAGACAGTAGTGCCTTGCCACTCTTTTGTGGCATCTTGGTGCCAATGAACTAGATTGAAGTAAGTTGAGGAATTTCATTTAGAAAAAAGTAGTGCTGTGCTCCCATCTTGAGGCCTATATAGGCAATTATAAACCTGATAGGGGGGGTTGTCATTATTCCCAGATGTTTCTATTGAGGGTAGGGCTCGGTCCCTATCCCCCGCGAGTAGCAGGGGGATACACTGTGCCTTTGCATGTGGGAAAGGAGAGCCACAGCCAGTCGGTTCTTGCATTCCAGGAGAACAGTAAAACACAGCGGACTTATGCAGAATCTGCTGTCAGTCACAACTTTCACCCAGGCACTCACGCCACCACACCAGGCCCGCCGGCTTCTTAAAGCTTGCATATACAGAGATACTTTTTTTTTTAACAATATTTTTTGCATATTATGCATTACATTATGTCTTTTCTACGTTTTATTTGATATATATATTTTCTTTTTTTTTACGAAAAGGATCAAACTGCTAGCTAACGCTACACAGCTTATGCTAACAGCCAAGGTAGATCTTTTTTGCTAAGCTAAACTTTATTAGCCGGGAGACCACTTATGGTCTACCAGCGCAGTAATACTTTTCCATTCCTTGCCTTGCATCAGTGGACGTCCGAACCGTACGAAAGCATCGATGAGACCATTCCCAACGCCGCCGTCGAGCAATCACATGACCAGAGTGTTAGCCAGGGATTGGACAAAACCCCCTCGGAGGACGCTGCTTCGATAGTTCCTGATCAAAAGACTGTGTGAGAACACACACACGCGCGCACACACAATTTCACCTTTACAGAGAGGACTGTACAATATTTTCATGTCAGTGGCGAGAGCCATCGTGACGCACGCCGACCTGCCTCCACATTCTCAGCATGTGCTCTCACCTTGTTCTCTGAATGTACACCATCAACACCATCATGGATACTGTCGGCGAAAAAAAAACAAAAACAAAAACAAATCATAATGTTTTAACGTAAGCCTTTCTGTGGTCTTTACAGGTAGGGGACTGCAGATTCTTCAAGTCTCAAATTTGCCTTTCCTTAAATGTGCAGATGACGTTTTGGGTTTTTTTCTTGAAGAAATGTGACTTTTATTCTTATGTTATGACCATTATCGGAAAAAAAACCATCAACTTTTAAAAAGTCCTACATTACATTATGATATGATCTATCTATCTATCTATATAGTGTAATTTATTTGCAGCATTACGACGAGTTTCCTCTGAAGAAAGTAAGAAAATATTACTTTTTTGCAAAAAGACTCATAGCAATGGTTCTTTAAGTGTGGTACAAGTTCCCTCGAGTAGTACACGACAGAATCACTGAATTGAACTTTCACACAGTGCAGTGTTATAGTGGCTTAAACTTATTTTGAATTCAGTTCAGTACTGTTCAGTTGTATTTAAAATTTTTCTTCAATCTTTTAGAAGTGTTTGTTTTGAATCATTTAGGTAGAAATTTTGTCTTATTTTTACTTTAATGCGCATTACTTTTTAATTGATTATGTATTTTTTTTAATATTTAAGAGCAATGTTAATGTTCAAACTGTGCATATTGTTACAGTGACACTACATTTTTTAAATATACTTTTTAGGAATAAACTCTTTGCCTCATTTTTTCTGAAAACTTGGGCCTACTGCACTACTGTATTTTAATGTTGTCATTATGGTAGTACTTGGAGAGGTATTTTTTGAGGTGGTACTTGGCATAAAAAGTTTGAGAAAAACAGTCATAACATTATCACTATATTCTTGTAACTTTCAATCTCGAATTTTACCTTGACAAAAAATACATTTTTCTTTTTTTCCCCCCAACTACAATACTAGTCTTTTTTAAGCACTAGGGCTGCATTGAAAAAAACCCAAAACATTACATTTCCACCCATTCATCCATTTTCCGTACCACTTATCCTCAGCCTATCCCAGCTATCTTCAGGCGAGAGGTGGGGTACACCCTGAACTGGTCGCCAGCCAATCGGCAGGGCACATATAAACAAACAAAAAACAATTCGCACTCACATTCACACCTACAGGCAATTTAGAGTATTCAATTAACCTACCGTGCATGTTTTTGGGATGTGGGAGGAAACCCGAGTACCCAGAGAAAACCCATACAGGCAAGGGGAGAACATGCAAACTCCACATAGGCGAAGCCGGATTTGAACCTGGGTCCTCAGAACTGTGAGGCAGATGTGCTAACCGGGGGGGGGGGGGTAGGTAGGGGGCAGCGCAGGTAGGGGCGCGCACTGCCTGGCCAGCGACCACGTGGTGGTGCAGCCGTCGCCCATTACATTTCCTCTTTTCTCTGACAAAATATTTGACAATTTCTGTAAGATTAGGACTTTTTCTTGTAACATTCACCTTTTTATCCCCATAACATGACATCAGTTTGACTTTTCTTTAAAAAAAAATGTAAAATGACTAAGACTTGTTTTTCTAGTTTTAATTTGAAAATATTTTTGTTGTTCTCAATCATCTCTAAAAAACATGACTTTTTTGTTGTTATATTGACTTATTCCTAAAAAACATTTTATCCCCAAAACATATTTTTGTAAGATTCACTTGACCTTGAAAATACAAACTTTTCTTCTTGTTATAGCCCGACTATTTTCTCATTGTTGACTATTCTGGTGAGATTTGACTTTTTCCTTTTTCTTGTGATGACTTCTTACCTTCAAAAATAAAATGGATGTTTTCCCACCAATTTGAACAAAGAAAATAAAAATGTCCTCATATTGGTTTCTTATTCATATTAGAATTTGTTTTATTTTTTCTGCCAAAACATAAAGAATACGTTTTATTAGTGTTTTGGATGTAAATTTGAAAAAAAAGAGATTCATGCTTTTTATTGGACAGTGTTATGCATAGATCTTAAATCTAAATCTTGCTAGCGCTAC
This sequence comes from Phyllopteryx taeniolatus, assembly GCF_024500385.1. Taxonomy (NCBI): domain Eukaryota; kingdom Metazoa; phylum Chordata; class Actinopteri; order Syngnathiformes; family Syngnathidae; genus Phyllopteryx; species Phyllopteryx taeniolatus. The sequence goes on from NC_084512.1 coordinate 19,973,548, forward strand.
ATAGATTTCCATTATTATTATTTCCCAGTCCGATCCCAAGAAAGACGCCATGACATTTGTGAAAAAAATCTAGTAAGTATTTATTTTGAGTTGTTACAGTCTCTAGCAGCACTATGCAAATGACAAGATATTCAAGGGCAGTTACAACAGATTGGCGTTTTGTCATAATGCAAAATGTTTATTTATTTTTTTTCTCCTGTAAACAAAGACAAGACTGAGAACTGCAGACCAAAATGGACCACAGCTTTCACACAGCAGGCAAGACTCATTGAGAGGCCTCTCACGACTTTGCTGATACATGAGACAAGCCCCACTTTTAAGAGAAATTAACAAACTCAAAATAATAATGGTGAAAATCAGTTTCTTTTTCTTTTTTTATTTGGCGAGGGACAAAAGTTACAATTTCAGTTGTGATATAATAGCTCTTATGTGTCTGAAATCAACCAAGACGATATCACCTCTATAGAAATTCTTTATATTTGTTGGGTATTACGTGTCAAAGTTTTATGGAGACAAATTCTGAGAAACAACAAACACTGAAAGGAAAGGAACACTTAACCGGATTTTTTTTTTTCCTCATAATTGACTAAAAGACTCATTTTTGGCACAAGGTTTTTCATATTTTTAAATGTGTTGGAATTTACCACTTTAAATGAAAAATATGATTTTGAAATGGAAATGTAGATGCAAAAGTACTTGTTTTGTTACATCTGATTTGAACCATCATGCCAAGACTTGCAAAAGCAACACCATTAATTATCAAAAGTCCATAAAGTACACATTTGCCAACACTTTCTTGAGGTACGCATTTACACAGCGAGATAAGAAGGCGGGTCCGCGACAACGTTCGGACGCGCTGGATGCTACACTTAAGGGCTTCCTGCATTTCACGGCACTTTGGGCAGCAAGTGCTCATCGAGGATTGGTTGGATTCCTTACGATCAACGCGCAAGACCACAAGGGCCCGCGGTTGTTCCACCAAACTTTAACTGGCTGCCCTTTCAATTCTTCTTCAATATTAAAACAAGATGAAAGAATGACATTATGCTGAAACCATCAAAAAGTCATTGTCGGACCGACTTCGTTAAAGTCGTGGCTGGGAGGAAGCCGGTGTTTTTCCGACTTTATTATCGTCGTCTTCGTTAAGAAGTTGTCTTGTGGCCGACATTGCGAAATAAGTTGTGTTGTTGTTAGTTGCTCTCAGTCTGACTTTAAAGACATGATTCTTGGGAAGAAGTTGGTGTTTGTTTGACTTTGGTACAGTCGTCATCAATAAGAGTTTTGTGTCCGACATAGTTAAATAAGTTGTTGATAAAATATCTGTGCCGTAGGGAAGAAGTTGGTGTCAGTACGGCACCATTAAATAAGTTGTTTTCTGTCCAATATCATTCAAAAATTGTTGGTCCGCTGCTGTTATTGGTCCGACAATTATTGCTGTTGGTCTGATTTTGTTAAATAGGTCGTCGTTGGGAAGAAAATGTTTTGTCTCCAAAATCAATAAAGATGTTGTTAGGAAGAAGTCTGCGTCGGTCCGATGTCGCAAAAGAACACGTTTTCTGTTCGACATCGTAAAAGAAGTCGTCGTTGTTGGTCAAATCCTGTTGCTGTCGGTCTGACTTTGTTTTAAAAAAAAAAAAAAAAGTCATTGTTGGGAAGGGATTGTTGTGTTTCTCTGATTTCGTTATAGTAGTCATCGTTAAGTCTGTCAGATATTATTAAAAAAGTAATCGGTCCAATGTTATCAGAGGTGTGGCTTCTTTAAAGAAGTTGTGGTCTGGAAGAAGTCTGTCTGTGACCAACATCGTTAAAGAAATCAATAAGAGGTCTGTGCCAAAGATAAGAAATCTCTGTCGGGCCAACGTTGAAGTCATTTTTGGGAAGAAGTCAGCGTTTGTCCGACTTTGTTATAGTCATCGGTAAGAAGCTGTTTTGTGTGGTAAAAGAGGTCTTTGGCAAGAGGTCTGTGTTGATGGTAAGAAGACAGTGTCAGTCTGACATTGCTAAGTCGTTTTCTGGCCGACATCATTAAAAAAGTTCTTGTCAGGCTGCCGTTGTTTTGGTCCAACGTTGCTGTCGGTCTAACTTCTTTCAAGAAGTCAAAGGTAAGTTGTTTTCGGGTCGATGTCGTTAAAACAGTAGCCAAAAGTTGGTTTGTTGTACCAATGTGGTTGTCGGCCCTACGCTGTTTAAGAATTTTGTCACGGTCTGACGTCATCTAGCAACCAGTGGACGAACTCATGCAAACGGACCAACTGCTGACCTTCGCACAAAGAGGCAACTTTTTATCATGTGACACTCAAGAATCAAGTACGCTTTCGTGAGAAAAATATTGAAACACTCAAAAGCGTTTTTGTTTTTTTTAATTGTCTGCATAATGCAGTACTTGAATACATACTCATACAGTATTGTTTGTAGCAAATAACTGAATTATTTCATTTATTTAGCAAAAAGCATGCTCAAATAGAAAAAAAACCCTTTCTCCATTAATTGTTTTTTCAAAGTTCTCGATTTCCGTCACATTTTTCAATCATCTCGACTAAAGAGGCTTAGGCATCGAAATCAATAAAGAGAAAAGTGATCGCCTAAAATCCGTTTGTCGCACACCAGCCAAGGGAGGACATCAAAATTGTATCGGTGGAGGAATGTCGCCGCTCTGCCTGCGATTGTCACCAAGAGAGGAAGCGAGAGCACGAGAAATAAAAGCGACTGATTTTGAGGTCTCAGGGAAACATAAACGAGGCACCGTACACTAACGTCGAGAAACTGCATTTTGCGCTAGTGGATAAAACCTGCCCGAGAGATTTCTGACATCGGTATAGCCCAAAATCAAACCTCATCACAAAGATTTTTAAAAAGTGGATCAAACTAGCTATGTGAACGATCGCCGTCATTGGCGCATTTTAGGTATTCATTGAAATAAAAACGGAAAAAAAGAAACCCACTTCCAATGGTTGCGCTCCCTCAGCAATGTTACTGCATCAACACAGTGATTGTTGGGGAGGATGTGGCCCTGAAAAAACAAAAAACAAACATTTCATGGATGCAAAAATGACTGAAGAGGTATGCGCTGGATATGGGCACTAAAAAGTCACATTTTTTTTGTTTGTTTTTACAAATAAAACCCCTCCATTCATAAATAGCACACAAGGCTAGCTACTGTTCTTCGCAAGACGCCAGCACACATCCACATAATGTCAGACAACAAACACATTTATTTGTTTTTTCATCACGAAGGCATATACTATTTTCTTTGTATATTACTTGTTTTATATAGTTATTCATATGATATTAATATATAGAAACAAAAATAATAAGCGTTCATTTTTGCTGAGTGAGATTGAAAGACATCAGCAAAGGGCAATGTAAACCATGGTCCATCTTTTAAATGGGTCCGGGTAGAACCTCGCCCTCTCCCCAAAACACATTTGCATAGGCAAAAATGGGATTAGCCCTTAGACAGTGGTTTTCCTGAATTATTAATAGAGATGCAAAAATTCTACTTCAAAATCGAAATAAAACAGACAAATAACAAACAACAACAAACTCATGTCTAGGCTAAGCTCTCTTGAACGCACCCCTGTCCCCACACACCGTCGCTCATATACATTTTTGTCTGTGCACATTTTATAGTTTACAGTGTTAGGCTTCAAGTAGAATCTTAAAAAAAAAAATAATAATAATAATTTAAAAAAACAAAACAAAAAAAACACTGACAGCTAGATGTGAAATAAATTAACCAACATGAGAGGTAGTGAAAAGCCTACAGAGACGCCTGTTGTTTGTTTTTTTCAAAAGGAAAAATTATAATCATAGTAATAATAATAATAATAATAATAACAAATGTGTCAGTAAGGCCAAACCTTCGCAAACCTTCCGTTTCCCGTCAGGAGTCTTCAGCTCTCTAAAAAAATAAACTAACGCGAAAATGGCCACGCCCCACCGCGTAAAATCCACAGTTATTCAACACAAAGCAAACGCCTTTGCTGTGTAAAAGTCACAATAAATTAAACGGGCGAGAAAAAAAGGACGCCGGACGAGAAAACAACTCTCCCAATTCTAGAACCTTCCGACTCGTCTCCCAAATGTTTCGAACATGGCACCACCACGTGCATAAACTCACTGTTTATTTATAAATGTAAACTTGATTTCAATTGCACCATGTTTATTTTTTCCATTATTTATCTGCTTGACGGTGAAACATTCTTGCGTTAGGATGTGCTTAAAAGATTCGGCAAAAATCTTATTTTCCCCCCTAAAATGGAAAAGAAAAGCTCAGTTATTGTCATGATTCAACTGGGCCCATGCATGCACAGCGAAGCAATATCCATCACTAATGTGGCCGCCTGCATGTATTGCCAAACGTTAAATATGTTATAGTTCTTTAGAGGAACTCATAGGCCATAGGAAGCCTTTGTATTCATTTCACTCTGGATAAAAAAGCTTTTGTCGTAAAGTTATTTTTTTTCATTTAAAAAACAATGCTTCTATTGACTCCACTGGTTGATAACAATGACGAATAGTGCGTTTGAATGTACAGCGGAACCTCCGAAGCGGAACTCAATCCGTCAAAAACAATTTTCCAAATCATGTCAAGGGAATTCATTTGTTCCGAGCTTAAAAACCTTGAAGCTATGTTTTAAGGAACAGTTTAAAATTCCAAAGAGAACCACTGTAAAATATAACTAAAATAAAGTAAAAGTACTCACCTTTGAAGGCTGACACAGCAGGAAGGTATTTGCAGAGCGATACTGTCACCTAGTGGTTTTAAAGGTATTGCTGGAATTAATTAAGTCTGTCAAAAAGAAAAAGTTTAAGAAAAAGCAAAACACTTGGTGGGATTAACTCAAATTTTAACATATGGGGATGCAAATTCAATAAAAAATGTAATCTTTTGCCATAACATCGTTATATACATTTACTTTTGAGGCATAAATTTTACGTTTTTTGGGGGGGACGGGGGACGGGGGGGGTTTGAACTCCTAATTGCACCACTTTCAGAGGTTCCACTGCAATTCATCCAGTAACAAATGTATTTTGAGTAGGGATGGGCATAATAATCTGTTCACTGATTGTTAGGGTGGCGCAGAAGCAGAAGAGGAGCTTTATATTCCCTCTCATCTAGTTCGCTGTCTAAAGAAGGTGAACAACAACAAATGACGCCAGCTATTGGACGTTGAGCTACAACCACTCAGAACTCTGCTCAATACGACACTGGCATGGAAACAGGAGTTCAGAACATTCCAAGAGCCAGTTCCCCATCTCATTACTCATATTTAAAAGTTATTAGTTTTACCCATGGTGGATCAAGGAAATTTCATGCCCATCCCTAATTTTGAGTCCTTCTGGCAGTCTAAAATCTAGCCTAGCAAGATAGAGACATAATTGCTAACTAGGCTTACTACAGTACATCCAATGGCACTTTTTTTGCTATCCTGTCTTACAATGGCTCTCGACCAAAACTTGGCACGTCAACGTCAGGTAGTTAGACACATAGGTGGCAACGCCGAGTCCTCCCATATATCAACGAGTAGTGACACAGTTTTCGCTAAAACTTTAGGACCTGATAGATACATCACCATCTATCCGTTAATATAATAATCAGAATGAATTCAACAAACAAAAAATAATAGCATAATACTTCAGTCATGCACTTTCTACTGTATATCCACAGGCCGAGTGGGACGGAATTTTTTTTTTTACCGTGACATTTGGCAAGAGCCTGCCCTTCCATTTTGCCCTCTAAATTCATTAAAGCGACACATTATCATGCGTTCAAAGTCAGATTTTTTTTTTCTTTACATTTTTTAATAAAAGTAGACCAAAGAGTGTGTAGAGCGCAGAGTCATGCTAACTTAGCAACCGACTCTAGCGCCCACAAGGGCATGTTAGCATTGTGGCTAACTAAAAGTTTGCTGGCTAAAACTAGCAGACTCTCCTCTTTAGCGCCGTTGACATCATGTTTGGCACCCGCGGCACTGCAGACGTCATAATAAAGCCTTACAGGAAAAGGCCGGGGGTTCGTTATCCCAACCGCGTCAGTGGCTGAATGTAGAAGACGACCACGACAGTGTTTTTTTTTTTTTTTTTTTTACCTGTGCTTGTCAGGCTATGAGGGTGCGAATGGGAAGCAGGAGGAGGGGGGAAAAGAAGGGGATTGTCGGGATTAACTGTGGTTGCTTTCCGAGAGGGGGGGGGGTAAACCTCCAGCAGCGCCGCTTGTGCTGCCTTTTTTTTGTCTATGCGAAACACGTGTGAAGGCATTGTTGAGTTACATGTAGCTGCCCAACCACAAGTCTAGCCCTTACTTCTCCCACGTAAAGAAGGAAAGTGCTCAGATGGACGGATAGATGGATGGAATCATGACAGGTGCTGCTTTAATGTGGACGCCTCCGCTCCAATAAAGGTTATTAGAACTCTTCTTGTTTTTCCTTCCTAGGAAGCCTATTCTGAAAAAAAATATATATTAATTTTTTTTTTTTAAATGGTTGCAGTCGTTGGCATGAGACAGCCTTCTTCTCATTAGCTCAGAATGATATGTGGGGGAAAGAATGGGTTAGAAATTAAAAGTGAGGTGTAATTATTACAGTACAGGAATAGTTGGCATGTCCATTCTCTCTCTCACATTCTCTCTCTTTCTTCCTGGTCCTGAGGAGTCCACAGTCTAACGTGACCATCAAGACATCTGCGCTCACGAAAACAATCAGCGGGCCGGCGACGGCGGCCTCGTCAAATTTGACCTAAAAGCAATCAGCAAACGCATGTCATCGGCTAGAAATTGCTCTCGAAAAAAAAAAAAAAAAAGAAAGAACAATAACTAGCTATCTCGGATATCAATCAGTCTTTTTGCAATCTAGAGAGAGTTTTTTTTTTTTTTCCAAACCGGACTTCTGGCACCATAGTTGACGTAGTAGTCTCGATGGAGGGCGTTGAGGGTAAGGTGGGGCGCGGGTCTTTAGGTGTCGAGGCAGGTGCGCCTCCGGTTGGCGAGGAGGTCTCTGTAAACGGTGGAGTTGAGGAAGCGGGGGAAGGAGTCTCGGTGCATCAGCGTATAGATCTGGAGCTGCGCCTCCTCGTACATCAGGCTGCTGGGCTCGGCCAGGCTCTGGTTGATGCCCTCACGCACCCGCGAGTCCAGACTCACCTGGGGCCGTAGATGAGAAAAAGAAAATGGCTGACAGGGTGGTAGAGAAAGAACATTTTCTCACGAGGCCTAAGCTCAGTGAGCAGCTATGGCACGCCGCACACCATGCGATGCCAACGAACAGAATTAGACTGGACTGTCGCATAAAAATCACAGTCGTAAACTCACACCTGCACATTGAGCGATTTGATATGTGGACGCCCTAAACAGCGAGCCTGTACAGGCTTTTGAGGTTGCACATACAGTATATTGTACTTTATCGCATTTATTAAACCATTAAAAGACTGATAGAAAAGAGTGATAGTTAAGCAAGAAGCAGGTCAGTATAGTGAGAGGACATGGGCAAAAATAAAGAGAGAGTGGGAATCGGTGACGATCAGCTCCACTCATTCACGTGAATGTAATCGCCGCGGTACGTGCATCGCTCGCACACATGTTGGTGACAGAGACTGTAAGCATAACATTTCATCCACAGGTACATTATGAATTATGCATACTTCATGTACTGTATTTGTATGGCTTGGCGGCAGCCGGCTGTATCTCGCTGGCTAAAATCCAGAAATGTATTTTTAGCGTGTGTGAAAGCTTAAGTGCATTTCAATTGGCTGTAATCTGTGACATTGATGCATTGCACAACTCAAAACCGATGGCCAAGTAATCGGCCACTCATGAAAATACTTGCGGAACCCCGCACACTTCAGCACGCTTTAAGCGTTGACTCTTCAAATGTTTTTTTTTGGTATGTTTTTGTGTTATTTTTTTGTGGCCAAAGGGTACCTGTTAAATTGAACAACCATAGAATAGGAAAGTTATCACCTGCGACAATTTTGCACATTTGGCAGAAGCAATCCTGGGTGCGTTGTGTTACCATGAGGAATAAATGTATGCCTGTTTTTTCACACGCAAACCTTTAGTAAATCAGGCCCTGAGTGTTTGACTTCTTTTAAAATATATTCTAACACTTGAGTTGGTGTAAGTGAAGCAGGTCCGCAGCATACCGTTGTAATATAAACAGTGGTTAACGTTTTATACTTGTATGACAATTGGGAATGGCAAAATGGTACTTAAAACATTGCCTGTACAGTTAAGCAGGGTAGACACACACCAATTATCGGGCGAATTTTGAGCTCAATTCCCCCAATCAATTAGCAAAGGCTTGATTATCAGATATCTTGAATGATTATCCTGAGCAATTAACCTCTGGCGTGGCGTGTGGTAGGAGTGATTTTTCCTCCCCAATGTGCAACAGACAGCTGGGGCAGGACAAAAATGTTCAGTATTTACAAATCTGGCCAAGGCACCGACTACGTGATTGTGACACGAAACAGAAAAATAGCCCAATTTTCAAGCCTGCTGAAGCTTGCGCTGTGGGGGGACACACAAATCAAGGAGGAACTGGTTGTGTTGAAAGTTTGTATAACATGTCTCACAAGTCATTCACCACATAGCTTATAGCTTATAGCACATAGTCATAGCTTCTTTTACTTATTCTCTACTACTATTCTCTTCCCCCTTTGTAGTTTCCGGCAGCCTGGATAAACTGTGGCACTGTGATGCGTATCACATGTCAGTCTTGGTATTATGACAGATAAACTGGTTTGGAGGAGGAGACTCACAAATGTCAGAGAAGATATGGTTTGTGAGTTTGTGAGTGGTGTGCTGTGTTTTTCATCTCGAGTCCACCACACACTACAAAAGCGATAAGCATGCACTTGTTTTCTCTCGTCATGGGTCAAGTGGTCTCTCACATTTTTAAAAGTCAGTTAAGATGTTGAAAATCGCTATTGTGGACCCTGTTTAAACATTTTAGGATGAGCTTTCAAACAACGGTCAGCCGTTGAAGAAAAGGAACCAAAGTCCAAACCTCTTTCGGCGACAGTATGGACACGTAGTCTTCGTATATGATCCTGGCCTTCTCGTCCACCACCGACGGATCCGTCTCCTTCTTCAGATCGTCGCATGCCAACCAAAAGAGGAGGTTGTCCTCACTGTACTCCGACCTCAGGAACTCCCGGAAGATCTCCCGGCCCTCCAGCGAGCGCAGCATCATCTCGAAGCTCCGAGACCACGACAGCACCTCGTCGAGACTTGGGTGTCTGTGGCGGCGGTGGGACATGCTAGAGATCAAGAAAACGCGGTGGTGACTACGCAAAGAGAAGGCCAACAGGGCTGAGGACTTACTGTTCTTCTGCAGTTTCAATACTGTCCATCTTGGTGCAGGTCTGCCGTTCACTTCTCTCCATCCTGTCTTCACTCCTGCATGGGAGACAGGAGGAAGGCTTTTACTTTGTGTCCCAGCACGATCAAGACTAGGGATCTGACTACTGCAGCCAAATAGTGCACTTATAGGACTTTGCTTTTTGCCTCTATCTATTCAAGACTCAATTAATGAACAATCTACCAGCAAAGGCATTATTAATTTGGATCAAAATGATCAAAATGAAAAGAAATAATCTTACTAAAAGAAAAAAAATGTATTCTTAACAAGAATAAAGTTGAAATGTTACAGGAAATATGAAGCTTTTAAAATGGTTTAACTGTTTTTTTTTTTTTTTTAAAGTAGTTTGATCAGGATAAAATGGTATTTTGGAAAACAAAGTTGTAATCTCACCAGAACAAAGTTGTATTTCGTTGAAAGAAAAAGGTCAATTTGTTTTAGTGAAAAATTTTATTCTTGCAAGAATAAAGTTCCATTAAAAGAGGAGTAAAGTACTTGTACTCTTTAGTCAAAAGAATAAAGCTGACGAAATTTTCCGCGTACAAATCTGCACTATAAAGACGCAATGTTCCAAAATTAGTCATATTTAAAAATGAAAAATTTGTAGTCTTACGAGAGTAAAGATGCAATTTTACGACATTATAGTCAGATTTGTTTCAGAAATAAATTTAATCTTACGAGAATAAATTTCTTCAAGAGAAAAAAAAAGTCATAAACTTACAATAAAATGTTATTTTTTTTAAAGGAAGTCAATCATTGGAGAATATGAATATTATTTTAGAGATTCTGTTTTCCAATTTATGAACGCAAAGTTGTAATTTTACAAGAATACAGTATTGTTTAAAAAACATGGAATCTTACGATAATAGTTTTGTTTTTTGTGAAAAAGGTTTCATAATCATACAATAATTGTCATAAAAAAGGCTTAGCAATTTGCAAGTCAAAATTTGAATTTTGCGAATCACAAATTTTGAAGTTTTGCCGCTGAGCGGAGCAGGAGCAGTCTGGACAAACTCTGTGCGCGCCAAACAGCCCACCGCCACGCCGCAGCGAGGCGAGGAGTGGTCGCCAATGAGGTGGCGGGGTCCGCACGAGGGCGACTGAGTCGGACAGGCCGTCTCGGTTTCATTCGGCTAGCAACGTAATGTTAGGATGAGTACTGTCAAGTTAAATACAGCATTTTTTTTCCACATAAGGGTTAGACTTGTTTCCTCGTTACCATTTCTTTCTCATAACATCAACAATTTCCCCCGCAAATTATTATTAATTTTTTTAACTCAGTGTGGCCATGATACTATTTTTCCAAACCTGTAAGCTAAACTCACGATCTTCAGTCCTCATTAGGTGAAGTACGCCAAGGACGTAAGTAAATGTGTTCTTGCACATATAGTTCTGACAAATGTGCAGAGACAAGTCAGTTCGTTAGCTTGTGATCAAGTCAAAAACAACGCTTGCATTATTTGTAACTTGCCATTAACAGTAGTGCACAATGCTAGCATTCACACTTAAATTTCATGGGAGTTCAGCACAAAACAATTTACAAAGAAAAAGAACTATTTTACTGGCTTGTCTGTGCATTTATAGAGTGTTGCATGGCACATTTGCCATTTTATTTTACAAAATATGTTTCATCAGTCAGGATGTCCTCATCGGATCAGAATCATGTTATTTTATTTTTTTAATTTTGTGTCCACGTGATGACCTTTCGCATGACATCAATGGAGAGAGGCAGGCTGTGTTTCAACTCTTTTGGCTGCAAAGATAAATGGTGGGGTGTCTTTTTTTTTTTAACCATAATCTAAGCAAGGAAACAGATGCTTCCAAAAATTGGCCCGCAAACTTAAAAAAAAAAAAAAAAACACAAAAACTAGCAGAATCTAATTCTTGGTTTGTATCTGACAGCTATTTTTCAAGCTGAGAAACATGCGTTTGAGCCTCAAGCGAGCAAGACAATCTACAGTAAACATTGCCACACATCCAGTGAACAATGTCCTCCTGTCAACGCACTTGTCAACGCACTAAACACACATGCTAGCCTCCCTCCGTCCATTGCGGCTCTGTCACACTCCCCTTGGTCCATAATGCAACAGACACTGCGCCGTCTATTTTTGTCCCACCATGGAGGATCTCTGCTTCCTCTCACTGGCTCTTGTCAAAGTCTCCATTGTGCTGCCTCTAATAAGGTAAGCGGGCCGCAGCCCCCGGGCACCCTCACAATATGGCTAAATATACAAGGCTGTTCTTCACAGCTGTTTTGCATGTGATGAGAGAATGGAAATAGAAGGGTATTGAATGATTGCGGGTGAGGATGGGGTTAGAGGGTATAAGTGAGGATGGGGGAAGCGAGATGGGGAAGTTTGCTAGAACAAGAGAAACAAAATTAACCATCAGCACAACAAAAAAACAGATCCACCTGAAAGTCATTCAAACACTGGTTTGTAGGGAGACTCCTTGCAGGCTTGACAAGATGCCACCTCTTCAGATGGAGTGCTGACCAGAGGCGACACATTCACCATTCACTGGCCCACAACGGCCATTCATTCACAGCTTTGCCTGCTTGGTCGAGTGTGCGGCCCAAGTGAAGCAGCATGACCGCGTATTGGCCTCACTTGCTGCCTTGCCAAGGGGCAACCTGATGAACTGGGACTTGGTGCAACTAGGGATGAACTTCAATTGATTTTCACCATACATGGACCAGTTCGGATTTACAGTTGAACCTCCAAAGTGGAAACCCCTTACAGTTTTACAATTTGCGGTTCAACCAGGCAACATGGGGTACTAGGGGTTAGCAAGTTTGCCTCAATGCTGTGAGGTTCCGGAATTAGATTTAGATTTCATTCACAAACCATTTTTCTACTCGACTCATTTAAATACCAGCATTAGCAATGTTTCTTTAGTGCAAGTCTTGTGATTGTCCACAACACTTAAGCCTTCAGGTATTTATCCAATGATGTCCACTCTAACAGCTAGGTTAAATCGAAGCCCACATCCACAATCTTAGATTTGCTTGTCCATCATGGGCGGGGTGGGGTGGGGGTGTCATTTTGCAAGAGACACACCAAAGTGCAACCCACATATACATTAAGTTTAAAACATTTACTTTGAAATGCATTTGTTGCGAGGAGAAAAAAAACCTTCCCGTGTCTTTTGTCTGCGTGGATGCAGAAGTGCACGGCCTACCAGAGACACTTGCAGCAGCCGCACCAGCAGAGGCAGCAGGTGTTGGGTCGGGGCTGTCCGGGGACCTGTGGTGGGGCCTCGATGTGCGCCGCCTGCCTTTTTCTCATCTCCACTCCACTCACACTCCGGGGCTTTGGCGCACACAGAACACACACACACAAAACACTCTTTACTCGGGAAAAGTTCACAGTTGGCATTGATTACACAGTAAAAAGTTAAACAACCCAACCAGAAATTGTGTGATCGGTACAATAGCTCTCACCTGTATTACAGAATATTATTTAATGAAAGGTGCACACACTTTGTCTAAAGCCCAGACAAACCCAGTTTTAGGCAAGGGCGAATCAACTCACGGGCAGTTTTATTTATAGTATTGTATTCCTTTTAGTTTTTTCTGTTGTGTTATACAGTGTCTAGTGTCTTTTTATAGCTGACACTTAAAGGTGACGCAGGAAATGTACTTTACTTGTCTACAATATTTGGGTCTTACCAAGTAAATCATTTGTTAGCGGCCTGTGTTCAAAAATGTGTTTGTGAGCAAGCTATTATAAATTCCAACCCCACTGTTCTTATCAACACACATGCAAACACAAAGGGATGAAAAGCGTGACACAAAAAAAAGCATTGTAGGAGGGGTCTGGGGGATCCCCCGGCCCCCCGCAGAGAATTTGTTTTATTTTAACATAAATTAAGCAATCTGGAAGACTCTGTACAATAAGGCAAAATAAAATGTATTGATGCGAAAAACATTTATTTACACCACTCAAGTACGTTGATGTACAAATTTAAGATTCAAATAAAATTTGCCTCATTTCTTTGCTTTTTTGTTTTGGCCTCCAACTTGAGCCAGGCCCATCTCCACCTGCACCTGATGCCTGCTTCATGCTGTGCCACATGAATAGCACCCTCCTCTTAAAGCACTCTCATTCTGGAAAAGAATTGACTAAAATCATTGTCTGTTTCACTTCATTTTTCACTATTACCGACTTCAAAGGCTAGTCTCAAATGCATCCTCTAGGAAAATATTAAGTACAGTATTTTTCCTTTTTTTTTTTGGCCATTTCTGAATTTGAAGTTAGTTAATTCTGTGTTGTGACATAATCCCTAACATCGCTCCGTCGCTTAATACATTTAACATTAACATCCGTAAACTAATTAGATAATTGTAGGCGCGTTTCCTAATTAATACAAGATGTACTAGCAGATCAGCTCTTGTCGCCGATGTTACGGTGCTTCGCGGTTCTGCTGGGACTCCAACCAGGACACGCAGCACCTCAACGCGAAAATACAAAAGACCAGTGCAAAAAATACGACTGGTTGATCTGATGAGCAAAAAATAGAATAAAAGAAATAGTAGCAATAGAGGATGTCCGTTCCAGAGGTGAGTAAAGTAGCCAAATATTGTACTCAAGCAAGTGTAATGTTACTTGACAATAATGTGAATCAAGTAAAAAGTAGTCCTCCCAAAAAGTAAGAGTAAAAATTACAGACTGATTTTTTTTTTTTTTACCATAGCAGGAACATCAATAAAATAAACATAACAAAATAAAATGTGAATGTGCAAATTCTGATATTGCTGTGTGTGTGCGCGTGTGTATGCACATCAACATCTACAACATCTGCAATTTACTGCAAGGTGTTTTTTCAAGTTATAAGTGGGATGAAATGTCCACATTTGGGCAGACAGCGCCAGACATATACTACAATACATGAAAGCTGTTGTTTTTGTTTCTCTAAATGTAAACACGAGTAGCGCGCCAATGCCTTCATAGTAACGACAACCTTGGTGGCCAAGTAGGCACGACGGTCAGCCAGGCTGGCTTATCTGGTGTTACTACCTATGCCCGGGAAGCCCAACAGAAGACGTTGTGTGAGGTCATGTGACTTTCTTGTGTCGTTTGATTGCTGAAATAGACTTCAACGTCACCAGTGCTTAAAACTGGATTGGAGCAAACAGCGGCCAATGCGGAAGTCGAAGTCGTAGTCTCGCGCACAAAGTAGTTGATAAATAAGCAATATTTTATAAATAAAAGTAGCGAGCGACATTTAGATCATTGTAAAGGAGTAAAACTACCATTACTTCTTCATAGCAGATGCGGCGAAAGTGTTTTTTCTGGTCTCATCAACTCCTGATTTATCCAAAGCAGGTCCCGAGTGCACAGGCGGAACCTCAGGGCAATGCGCTGCATATTAGTCCGCCACTGAGTAATATTCACAATGACATCTGTGTGTGGATGGTGGATGTGTGGAATGGATCTAGCAGCCAGCGTTCAAGGAGTACGAAACAGTCTATGAGGTCTGAGACCCCCAGGAAAAACTCATCGGATCTATACGATTCACGTAAATGGCCTATTTAAATTTTGCCGAAAGGCGACTGATTTGCATGTATGTAACAATGACTTCGCAGCTATCCTGGGGAAAGATCTGCCATTTTCAAGAAACGACTGGCTGCCAGAAAACATGGAAGAACTATCATGTCAAAGCCAAAAGGTAAGCAGAACTGCAATGTTAGCAAAGCTTCGCACTAACATTTTGTTAGGAAAATAAATCCTTATGGGCACTCACTTTAAGGAGGTGTTTTGTGTTCGAGGATCGTCATCTCAATGTACGTGCGTGCAATAGTCACATCGCAGGGTCTGCTGCGATGTTGGTGTAGTGTAATATACAGTGAATCTACTGTAATATTAAAAGTGACCAACAGATGGACATGTTTGGACACGCTCAAAAGATCGTACGCCTGCATTTCTTATTTTGCTCTTCAGAATTAAACAAGGAAGGCAGCAGCTGCGTGAGTGTGCCAGGTGCGTTCAGGGACACTGCATAAATGTGAATGTGTTATTTTGTAATACAGTACATAATTGTAAAAATGTATTACTAGTAAAATTATTATTTGTATCAGAATTTTGCTTTGTACTCTAGGACCTGTGTTGCATGTTTGTGTTTGCACATTAAGGACAAAAGTCCTGTTTTTGTTTTAATTCCTTATTTTTAAAAAACTTTCATGTTTTTGAGATTTTAGGCTGAAAGCGGCAGCTGTACTAGTGTGGACTGAATGGGTGGAAACAATGGAGAAATTAAATGCCAGTATTTTTAGGCTAGTGGCTCATCTGCAACATCCATCCATCCATTTTCTGAGCCGCTTCTCCTCACTAGGGTCGCGGGCGTGCTGGAGCCTATCCCAGCTGTCATCGGGCAGGAGGCGGGGTACACCCTGAACTGGTTGCCAGCCAATCGCAGGGCACATCGAAACAAACAACCATTCGCACTCACAGTCATGCCTACGGGCAATTTAGAGTCTCCAATTAATGCATGTTTTTGGGATGTGGGAGGAAACCGGAGTGCCCGGAGAAAACCCACGCAGGCACGGGGAGAACATGCAAACTCCACACAGGCGGGGACGGGGATTGAACCCCGCACCTCAGAACTGTGAGGCTGACGCTCTAACCAGTCAGCCACCGTGCCGCCTCATCTGCAACATATTGAAAAAAAAAAAAAAAAGAAAAAAGAAAAAGAATCACAAACTCGTTTGACGGCGGACCACTGGTTAGCACATCTGCCTCACAGTTTTGAGGACCTGGGTTCAAATCCGGCCTCCCTGTGTGGAGTTTGCACGTTCTCCCCGTGCCTGCGTCGGTTCTCTCCGGTACTCACGTTTCCTCCCACATCCCCAAAAATTAGTATGTTAATTGAAGACTCTAAATTGTCCATAAGTGAGAATATGAGTGCGAATGGTTGTTTTACATGTGCCCTGTGATTGGCTGGCGACAAGTTCAGGGTGTACTCCGCCTCCCGTCTGAAGTCAGCTGAGCATACCCGCGACCCTAGCGAGGATGAGCGGTATGGAAAATGGATGGATGGATGAACTCGTTTGTTTTTGGACCAGTGAACTTCAAAATTTTGAATTATAACTATGAACTGAACGAGTTCATTTTTGGAACAATGAATTGAACTTTGAACTAGTTCACGTAGAAAATAAACTTTTACAACACGGATCCTGTATTATTTCACATCGCAATATGTATCGCAGGTATTAAAACAAAAACAAACAAACAAACAAAAAATAATTGCAATGTCATTTTTTTCCAATATCCTGCAGCCCTAGTGGAGAGGTTATAATACCCAATGGTGGCTGTGCACAAGCGTGATTCATTTGCAGTCTGGACACAGAGGAGTGAACGTCTCTTGTTCTGGAGGGAGTCTCAAGAGTCTCCAGTAGCATCACTTTGCTAGATTTGCTGGACTTTTCTGAAAAGTCACTAGAGAAGCGGCATCCACATTGTGCCCACAGGCACCTAAGTAGTTCGTGGCCCTTATGTAAAAATAGCTCACCAATGATGGGACATTGTGATTTCCTAGAAATGTTGTAA
Source organism: Phyllopteryx taeniolatus (assembly GCF_024500385.1). Classification (NCBI taxonomy): domain Eukaryota; kingdom Metazoa; phylum Chordata; class Actinopteri; order Syngnathiformes; family Syngnathidae; genus Phyllopteryx; species Phyllopteryx taeniolatus. Next base: position 19,990,454 of record NC_084512.1, read on the forward strand.
AAGTGATCATTTTAAAATGTAAACACTATACAGAAATAAATAATAAATAAATGCCTGCTGCTAATTACTGTGTTTCCTACCTTGTTAAATTAGTTTTCACAAAGATGAATACCAGTGATTATTAATAATAACATATTATTAAAAATCTTTGAGCAGATTTGTTATTTCAGAAGTGTGTATCAAAACGGTAGTCGTTTGCATTACTCAGTACCCAAGAAGTAGCTCTCAGTTTACAAAAAACGTTGGTGACTACCGCAGTGGGGGGATTGGAAAAGTCACTAAGACAGAAACACTGAGTAGCACTCACTTTGTCGCAATGCCCTAGCACCGCCCCTGGTCGTCATGGTAACAAAAGCTGTACTCAGCATTTGCTTAAGACTGAACTGCCCCCCAAAACAGAATGAATTCAATCAGAGATCTTTACCATTTGTGAATTTTGACTAATATGGTATTAAGAAATTAAGGAATTGTTTTAAATTGTGAAAAAAATGCATCTCATTTAGGAATGGTAAACACTAATTAAAACATTGCCTATGCAATTAATAAAGGTTTCCCTATGGCATGAGTTTAAGCAAGGAACTGATTAGTGCACGTGACATTATTTTCTATGAGAAAAACACCCTGGAGGTCAACCAGAATTGCCTATATCTACAGGTAATGTACTTCAAGGATGATATGGGTGCACAGTGTTCCACCTTGTAGAGCCCTGCCATGATCGGCTGGGGTTTCCCCTGACATTTCAACATGCTTGGAAGGTAGATGTGAGCGAGGCCTTGCGTTACAATTGTGGGTGGGGGGTGGTGGTTGGTGCAGAGAGAAGTGGTGGGGGGGTGTAGAGAGACCCACTTGAACATCACACTGTGTCCTTTCTTTACGGGCCAGATTGCAGCAAGCACTGCAGGCTAATCTAAATAAAATGCCTGTCTCTCAGAAGTCATTTAAAGTGCCTCAGACAATCATGCACAGTGCGGCCTTGTAATTTGATTTCTGAAGCACCCGGCAAGCGAGACGGCCAGTTGGCGGGCTCGCTGCAAGTTAAACGGACCTGGGAAAGCCTCCTTGTGCTGCTGAGGAAACGGCGCTCTCATATATCCAGGCTGTTACATCACAACTCCTGACATAAATCTCACATAGGGGTTGAATTCTAACTGAATTTAATCAAAGTTGCAGCTGATAAAATAAAGAGAGTGCTTACCTGCTAATATCAAACCTGTCATTAACAGCATGGATATGAAAAAGAGCAGCAGAGATCCTGGCAAATCTATTCCTCACGGAGCGTCTAGTCTCCTCTGTCTTGTTTCACCTGGTCAGCATATGCACATACTGTACAATGGGCGGGAAACTAAGGCGACGGGCTGTCTGATATGCAAATGACGTTGCCTGACCATTGGAAAGTGCATCAGTTATTCAGCGCCCAGGCAACGAGCCTGTGTACAAAAAATTAAAAATAAAACGGTCCCGCTAGATGCAAATGACAGCGTGCCGCAGCTTTGTTGTGAAGCTGGAGAGGGGAGGCTGCATTGATGGCACTTGCAAATATTGTACTGCAAATACAAACACGGCAGCAGAAGCATGAAAGCGCCACAAGTGGAAGGTTTCTGGTGCTTCAGGAAGTGCCATATGCAAGCCACTAAAATATAAAACCACTGAAATATGTAACAGCAATAATATTTACCCAATCCGTGTTACAGTTTTTACTACTTGACTTAGTTTTAGGCCAGCAAGGTATAGTAAGTGGTTAGCACGTCTATTTCACAGTTCTGAGGTTAGGAGTTCAAGTTTCAGTTTCGTCCCTCCTGTGTGGAGTTTGCATGTTCTACCCATGCTTGGCTGGTTTTTTTTCCAGGTATTGCAGCTTCCTCCCACATTCCAATAACATGCAGGCTCTGGCCTGATGGCCCTGGCATTGTGTCGGGCCAATTATTGGAAAAAAAATATTTTGCAGTAAACTTGCGAGTGCCCGTAAAGACAAAAAAATAATTGTCACTCGTGGAAGCAGAACTTCATATTCTACATGTCATACAATTGTCAGATAGTGTGTGGATCCGTCGGCAAAGCACAAAATCCACCCTACCCCCAAAAGTTTTAATTTTGTTTAAGTTCACACTTGATGAGTGGGCAGACACTCCAGAGACCAAACAGCAATTAAAAAGTAAATAATCCATCTGTAGAGTAGTTGAGGTATTATGTGGCATGAATGGTCCCCAAAAACTCAAGACAAGATAACAAATCAACTCTCAAAAGGTAATAATATTTTTTGGCCACAGGTTTTAGAAGAGGGCCCTCAACATTTCAGCCACATTGGTGTGTAAAAATATGGACTTCAATATGCCCCAAAAACTATGGTTTCATAGCACATCTTACCATGAATTAGTGAGTTCTTGAAAGCAGTTCTGACAGAGTGGTCATGGCGTGAGGTAATCGGTTGCTGGATGATAGCGGGGCCGCTCGGCGGAGCGTCTGATTGGCTAACGGACTGCCTGTGTTGCTGGCGGGTGACTCGGGGCAAGGCGAGGAGGTCCTTTTTTACCAACAGCAACAGCACTTAGTGGTTTCACCATCCCTGACCTGAGATGGTCACTGAAATCTTCCCTCAGTTCACACCTGCTCCTTTGGTTTCTCTTGCTGTCTAGCCCTCTGGGCTTCCTCCAATCTCAGCGAATGGGTCGTTTGAGGACTTGAAAGTACAGCATCTGAGGGGGGAAAAAAAACAAGAGCTAATGCAAATTTGACAATCAATGAGGGCTTATCCGACCGACTGTGTGATCAAATATAAATGAGAGGCATGCAAATAGATTTAGGCCAATCTGTTGCACAACCAACACGGTTATGTTGTCATGGGTGTTTGTTTGTTAAGAAGCCAAATTCCTGAAAAAGATTTCCACAAAAAGTACATTCACACTTGATGGGTTAGGCTTGGTAAAAAGAAACTCTGTTACAGACTGGTCAACTCAGCATGAAACGGGAACACTACATGAATCAAAGGTTTCCAGCGTCTGGAAATCCTAATAATGTAAATGTAACACTAAAGATCGGTACAGTTGTCACAAACAGACTTTTGCGATATCTCCATTCTGTGTGAGCAACAGTTGAAATCCTGTGCATGTTATTTTTTATCTTTTAATATTTTTATGGAATCTACACTTAAAAATAGCACAGAATAAACATAAACTCAACAAGCGTATGTAGCCCAACAGACAGCGTTGCAAAACAAAGGGGTATTGAATTTATCCTAATTCCTTTTACCAGGTCATTTTTGGTCCAATGTTAAATAGAAATGGAAATAGAAACAAAAATATTTTACTGTATTTTCATTTCAACAACATTTCCGAAACCACTGGAAAGACTGATAAAAGGGTCACCAGTTTACCAGTTAACCACAATAAAAATTTCTGATGTTTAGCGTAACCGTAAGTCGAATCTTCCTTAATACCACCTTCTGCTTCTCCGTGTCCATGTAAGACTCATTTGTACTGCTTTGCACATACAAAAACATTATGCCGATTTTGGCATATTTTTCCTTGGCAGAGGTCTGCCCTTTCCTCCGTTCCATGCCAGTTACTTATGAATTCAAGTACAAATACACCTGACGGGTTTGGTTCGGTTAAACAATGATTTAATATTGCGCTGGTAGTGTGGTTCAGACTGATGTCGCAGACCATTCTACAGTGGTATGCCTGACAGAATTTTATACTACATTTGTTTTACAATCTCTTTGTAATATCTCAGATGGTAAAAATAGCACAATATGATCATTAATCCAACAAGAGTACACAACCTTATAGACAGCACTGACGTTTTGCCGATAAATATGTCAAAACTGCGGTTCTAACCACTAATGACTTAATCCGAATAATTTTTAGAGTTTACACCGATCTGATCAACCTGATCGGTATCGGCCGATAATTAGCATTTTAGGCGGATCGGCTGATCGGCTTTAATGTCATAATTCGCCGAGCAAAAGACACTTACTCTGCGTCGCCATCGTGTACAGTATATTTGAATCCAAGCTGGTTTATTTTTAGCCTTGTTGTGTCTTTTGACGTAGTACTGTAAATATCTGACAGCCAATAAAGTTATTTAAAAAAAAAACATGTCGGCGCTGTGTGACAGACAACACGTAATGCCCAGATCAGACTACAAGACATATTTGGTCTTTCGTGATTGCACTATGTCAGACGACTGCAATAAAATCTTGGATTCCACCGCATACCGTCTTTTACGATCACTGGGCTTTATCTTGTCAACTCAAACGCTACCGGATACACTCGTTACCATGGCCACGACAACAACAATCGATCGTGTCTTGTGTACTATAAGAACAAAATGGGGAAAAACGTGGTCACTGATGCTCGGGAGAGGACTTTAATTCAAGGCTTTCTTGAGGTATGTTCACATAATTTTATTATGATCCAGCTCGCAAGGAGGCAACAAAAAGTAATCTAGCCTAGCAAGCTAGTGCTAGCACTAACGGTTGTAGCGGCGTTCTGTCGAATCATGCTCTAAAGCAGTGATTTCCAACCTTTATGGAGCGAAGGCACATATTTTACAATTGGAAAATCTCACGACACACCAACAAACAAAAATGTTGCAAATAGTAGATACACATTAATTACATGTATGTACTTCCTGCCATCTAATAGAAGGGCCTTTATTTGTTCTGTCACTATGCCTCACTGGCATAAATAGAGGAACAAAGATACATTTCTTGTAAATGAATAATTTTTTTGAGCAGTTAAATAAAATGTTATAATTTCCTATGGCACACCTGAAGATCGCTTATGGCACACTAATGTACCACTGGTTGGGAATCACTGCTCTAAAGTTTCTGTGTGTGAAGTAAATTAATTACAATAAAGTAATTACAGTAAGTTAGCACCCATTATTTCTGTCAAGTAAAGTTGGTTTGACCTGACTGATTAGACAACATTACCTGACAAGATATTTTTGAAGATACGCAGTATACAGTACACAAGTATATACAGTAAATGAACAAGTCATTTAAATAGACATATTGCTCCATCTTGTGATCAGATCGGTGATCGGTTATCAGTTTTTTTAAACTCGCTGATCGGCCCCAAAAATCCTGATCGTGGAAAGCCTAATAATTTTTACTCGGTAAATTTTGTACATATGTATATCAGTGTGAACAGTTATTGGTTTAGCGATTAACTGTGGTAAAAATGCCGAAATTTAGTTTAAACATTTTAGAAGTTTAATTATCAGGCGTACAGGTGCACCAGCGCAGAATACTACATTGTTTATTTTGCTTCAACAAAACATTTCAGAATTGGAAGTTACGGTAAACAAGAGATTTTGACATCTTGTAAAAATATTTAAGTGTATTTTCTACGAGATCCGATAGAAAATGTTAACAAAGTAAAACTCAACGATCCATCCATTCCCTGAGCCGCTTCTCCTCACTAGGGTCGCGGGCGTGCTGGAGCCTATCCCAGCTATCATCGGGCAGGAGGCGGGGTACACCCTGAACTGGTTGCAAGGCATGGGCACATACAAACAAACAACCATTCGCACTCACATTCACACCTATGGGCAATTTTGAGTTGTCAATTAACCTACCATGCATGTTTTTGGGATGTGGGAGGAAACCGGAGTGCCCGGAGAAAACCCACGCAGGCACTGGGAGAACATGCAAACTCCACACAGGCGGGGCCGGGGATTGAACCCCAGTCCTCAGAACTGTGAGGAAGACGCTCTAACCAGTCGACCACCATGCCGCCAAACTTAATGATTTGCAATGATTTTATGTTTGAATGGCAATACCTACATAATCATGATGTAAACTTTTCACAGCCTTAAGTGAACTGCTTTTGTCTTGGCCCAGCAAAAACAAATTACCCAGGGTGAACGGAGCCTTGTAAACGCTCCCCTTCTGGCAGGTTTACCAGGGTACTTTATAGTCAACCCACACACTTTCTGCTCTTCACGAGTTATTTGAAACCAAGCATTACCTTTCCTTCAAACCAGTCATCCACCATTAACACTGCATAAAAACATCAAAAGTAAGCGACAGTCCGACCACTGACATGATACTGAATGGTCCATGGTGTTAACTGTCAATGAGGTGACATATTGAAGGAGGCTTACCGAGCGCTCCAACCAACCAAATCAGGAAATAGGTCAAAAGTTTTAAACGATATCATGAATAATAACCCAGCCCAACTTTCACTGCTTCAGCCAAAAACAAGAGCACACACTCAGTCAAGATGCAAATTTTGCTGCACTTTCTCCCCAGAAAGGAAACTGACTAAATGCTTCTTTTTACTAGCGCGGATGGCGACTGCGCTGACGTCACTGCGGCTGTCCCACGCGTAGTTTGCCTTTATAGTCGAGCGTAACCCGCGCGCGCAGTTTTGAAAATGTACTGCAGTTTACCTCCATGTCGGGGGTGTCGCTACGACTGGTATTGGCTAGGACACCACAGGGTGGAGTTTCCTGTGCATTTTTTGGGCCATTTCCGGTAGCCGTTTTTACTTTACTTTTTGTAACAAGGAACAAAGCAACAACAATGGCGACCGTGGAACAGTGTCTGCTAGAACAAATGGACCTAGATGACCAGATGATACGTTTAATTATGCTGCAAAATCGACGGCATAGATGGTATGTAGAACCAAGGGGCACGCTGAGTACGTCATCACAGCATGACTAAAACGGACCAATCACGAGAGATGATCTGCGGGGCGTTCGACGCGCAGCAACAATTTTTGACGTGTTCGTGTCAAGCTAAGCAGACGGGCCGCGAGGGGCAATTCGTCGGTCACGTGATGCAATCTGGGCGTTGTCGGCCAGCCTGCCTCCCTCATGTTTTGATTTCAGGAATTGTCTTTTTCACCAGAATCGGACATACGGTGAAAGTGAAAGCGAGAAAGGTTTCCCCAAAAACCTCTACAACACTGTGGTCATCATCTTCACATGATGATTAAATTAAGTGAAGGTTAGCCATTATTTGTAATCAGTGTGAAACGTGATTGTTCCTGTCACTGTGTCATACAGAAATTATGTGTGAACAGGGGGGTGCTTGGTTCACAATGGAGTTTTGTTCCCACGGCATCAAATTTGGACATATGGTGCCTTGATTTATGGGTTTAATTCAATCTGATACTATGCTCATAACGCAAAACAAATCATTTCAAATCATGTTTCCCATTGAAATGTATGGAATGGCCGTTAATCCATTATAGCCCCACAAAAAACACCAACCAAACTGTAACGTGTTTTTTAAAGTCTTCAGTACAGTATTGTACTTTATAAGTAATAACAATCAAATAGAATGCAAAAAAATTAAACAAATGTTTGCAACATGATTTCATGCTTCAAGACACAATGAGCTTCTTTTGGTGTGTGAGAGTTGGAAACAAGGGGGGAGTATAATACAGACCTACATAATACACAGAAGAGTTTCACAACTTACTGATTCAGTAAGCTGCAGTAATAGTACTCGTTTTTCACAGAATACAAAGTAAATATGGCTGTGACTATTGCTATATTGTCTGTCTATACATGATGCTGCAGTTTGTGTTCAAATATCCGTTGCTTCAAGGGTTATCACAATCGCAACATTGATGCTTGTTTTGTTAGCCCGTCTATGGCGTTTTGCATTGTGTGTGAGCATTGAGCTGGCTGACTTTTGTAAATTGTGGTTTGGATGAATAAAGTGGCGGCACGTGGACGACTGGTTAGCACATCTGCCTCACAGTTCTGAGGACAAATCCGGCCCCGCCTGTGTGGAGTTTGCATGTTCTCACCGTGCCTAGTCGGTTTTCTCCGGGTACTCCGGTTTCCTCCCACATTCCAAAAAGCGTGGTAGGTTGATTGAAGACTCTAAATTGCCCGTAGGTGTGAATGTGAGTGTGAATGGTTGTTTGTTTATATGTGCCCTGCGATTGGCTGGCGACCAGTTGAGGATGTACTCCACCTCTCGCCCGAAGATAGCTGGGATAGGCCCTAGTGAGGATAAGCGGTACAGAAAATGGATGCATGGATGAATGAATAAAGTGTAATTCTCTTATTTTTAAACTTCAACTCAAAATGGGAATTTAAACAGCTTGCAGCAAGCACTTGGCCTCTTTTTTGAAGAATTGTTCTGCTGCGTGTTGTGAAGCTCACTGCCACCATTTTCGAACACGTAATTCAAATTTTTGCTCACAACGAATACTGAGCTGAGCGACTGCTAATGTCTCAAAAAACTCGTAAGTCGGAGACATACGCTTACTCTGATACACAAACTATTTTATTGCACGCTATTCGAAACCTCGAAATGTTGAGTTTCGGTAACATTCAAAAGCGAGGACCCCCTGTATATTATTTTATTAATTTAACTCAGCCATTATTCTATTCATTGTGTTCATTTTCCCTTTATTATGTTTCAATATCCAACCTGGAGGCTCACGAGGCCACATACACACCACACATACTGTAGCTTTGAGCGTGATTGTTTTGCCGACATTAGCGTGTGATTGTAATCCCACTCAGGATTGAGAGTGATTGTTTTGATGCTTATGACACACATCGCTTAAAGAGTGGTTGTTTTAACAAAACGAGCATATGATTGTTAGGCCACACAGCTAACAGACAGATTTTTGCCACTGCTCAAAGTAGTTCACGCGCGCTATTAGTAACCTTGAAACTTGGATGTCGGTACAGTCGCAAACCGAGGCCCCCTCTGACTTGTACGACAGTAAAGAAGATTAAAAAGTGCAACACACAAATTCGAAGGCTAACTAAAAACAAGGATTTTTGGCAGTGACAATATCACCCCGGTAGAGATTATTTCCATTATTTCTTACTCCTGTTTTGACTTTCATGATTAAGCATAGTCATCTTTCATCCGCAAAGTGATTATTTCTGGAGGAGGGTGCGGGGTGGCTATCATCATATGACACAACATGCTGGACTGATACTCTTTGGACTATACAACCATTTCTTCTGAACTTCAAATATATCCACTGGCGACAGATTAAACCGAAAAATAAAAGTCCTCCTTGTATGGCGAAATAGCCCATGGAGAAGGATTTTGCATAGCCCGCATGAAAAGACAAGCCTTTTCTTTCGCGCATGGCAAAAGTTCCCAGAAGGAAGATGGACCATGGATAGCCTTTAGTGACATGCTTCCTAAAATAATAAAAGACTGAGTGACAGGAACAATGATGTTTCACACTGAAATACGTGGCTTCCCAAATTTAGGGTCAAGGCCCAAAAATGGGAATTTTGGGGGTGTGTGTCATGTATGTTGTGTTCGGTAATGGAATGTGATTTATTTTAACAGGTTTCCATCTTGGAGGAAGAAATAAATTAGTAATGAACCTGAAAAAGTTGAGGAAACCCTGCCATAACGCAACATTTACTGTTACACTTACCTGCCACAACAATAGATACGCTCATCTAATGCCAGTCATTGGATCAAAAATTGTGCCTTCAAAATGCTCATTTTTTAAATAATTCAATTGCAGTATGCATCCTTTAGTTACCTTATTGAGCCACATGGGAGGAGCGAAATATGAGGATGAGTCCTCCTCACTACAAGCACAAAAGTAAATGTATTGCTAAAAGAGTGGAATTGAAAACAAACAGAATTTGGGATGTTTAAAACATCCAACCTCATGGCTTACTTACACACCACACGTAGTTTTGAAAGTGGTTGTTTTGACAACATGAGCGTGTGATTGTTATACCACAGCTTTGACAGTGATTTTTCTGACGACACGGGCACGATTGTTAGGCCCTACATAGTTTTGAGAGAACTCGTTTTGACAACACCACTGTGTGATTGTTATGGCACACATAGCTTAACCACATATTCTTACACCAATGCACAAACTAGTTCTTTGCACGCTGTTCTGTCACCCCGAAACAGCATATATTGGACAATCATAAACCAAGGGATGTGTCATAAACAACGTGGCTGCCATCATTGTGGAATTTTCTAAAATTCATGAGCACTCCAAACGCCTCTAAAATCTTCTATAACAAATAAATTCACCCCAAAATTATTCATTACTAATGTCCATCCATCTATCCACCCATTTTCTACCGCTTATCCGAGGTCTGGTCGCGGGGGCAGTAGCTTTAGCAGGGACGCCCAGACTTCCCTCTCCCCAGCCACTTCATCCAGCTCTTCCGGGGGGATCCTGAGGCGTTCCCAGGCCAGCCGAAAGACATAGTCTCTCCAGCGTGTCCTGGGTCGTCCCCGGGGTCTACTCCCGGTGGGACGTGCCCGGAACACCTCACCAGGGAGGCGTCCGGTAGCCATCCGAATCAGATGCCCCAGCCACCTCATCTGGTTCCTCTCGATGTGGAGGAGCAGCGGCTCTACTCTGAGATCCTCCCGGATGACCGAGCTTCTCAACCTATCTCTAAGGGAGGGCCCGGACACCCTGCGGAGCAAACTCATTTCGGCCGCTTGTATCCGGGATCTTGTTCTTTCGATCACGACCCACAGCTCGTGACCATAGTTGAGGGTAGGAACGTAGATCGACCGGTAAATCGAGAGCTTCGCCTTTCGGCTTAGCTCCTTCTTTACCACAATGGATAATTACTAATGTTCATGAACTATTCTACTGCCCATACTGTTCTTCTCACGAATAATGTTACATTAGTGCCACTTAAGTGGAGTTTTTTAGGGCAAGTGACGCTGTTTGAAACATTACGGTAATTTTGACGTGTCAACTTGCAGTTTTGGCCTGTACGAGCTTGTTGTTGGATATTTGTAACTGAAACTTGTCAGCCAATCGGAGAAGGGAGTCCACAGGTAGTAGATGAAACAAAATTGTTGAGGGGATATGTTGAGAAATAATTGTTATACTGCTTTATTCTAATTTGAAGGTGTAATTTAACCAGATTTTCTGGAGGCAATATCACATAAAACATCCCCCAAAAAATTTTTTTTTTGCAACACAAAAAAATCAATTCCTCAAGAACCCAGATGCGATTTTCAAAATTCTATTTTGACAGACTGTTATTTTGGGGATGTCTTGTCACCTTTGTTAGTGTGACTGTTATGCCAAACAACTTGAGAGACATTTGCCAACGTGAAACGAGATGTTTGGATACCGGTGTAATGTTGTGGCAGTATTGTATATACTGTACAATATGAATTGCATAAGGAAATAGGAGAATAAGTGAATGAGCTGAACCAGGAAGTATGAGAAGACCCAGAACCAGGTTGGTCCTGTGACACAACGCTGTGGGGGTGCTCTCATCTGGTCACCCAAGGAGCTGAAAAATTTTGGATGGGTTGGACTAAAAGCTATGTTTTAAGTGGATATGTTACATCTGCCTCAAGGGCCCCATTTCCCCCTATCTCTTGAACCTGCTCTCAACGGGGAACTACTGCTTCTACTACTACTATTACTACTACTATTATTAAGACTACCATTAGCTCCGCTGGCTAGCCGCTGACGCGAACGCATCCGAGAGCAGCCGCCGCCCGGGCCCAGCGAGTCGGCAGAGACGGACATTATTCGAGTGACAGCACCATCATTGTCACTCGCTAGCCGGCCAAGAGCCGCTATGATTGGGAGGAGGCGGAGGGAGCTGAGCGGGCGGGCGAGCTAGCTGAGAATGCTAATCGCCGAGCTAGCTCCGCCGCCGCCGCCGCCGCCGCCGCCGGTGTGTGTGTGTGTGCCCTCGGATTCAGAGTGCGCACGAATAAATTGTCGTCTTACCGCTTTGTGTCGGACTGTCAATGTCCCAGGGTGGCGGGTGCGCACACGACGGTGTCCCGACGCCGTCCCGAAGGCATCGTCAATGGGGATTTCGCCGCGGAACGTCCATCGCCGACGTTCTTCCGTCCATCCGCCCCACTTCAGCACCGATTCCGAATGCCGCCGAGCCCCTGGATGCACTGCGCATGCGCGCTGCTCTCTGGCTCTGCAGCCCATCATCCTGAGGGCTCGTCACAGATGTTTCACCCCCAGACCCCTTGCATTATAATATGATATATGTTGGTTTTAATGGGTTTTAAATAGTCCATGAGATTCAAATGCCAAGTCAATAAGATACGTCTTGGGATACAAACATAAACACACCCCTCAGCGCTCATCTGAATACGGAAAAAAATATGTTTTTTTGTAGGTAGAAAAATACTTTTTTCTCTTCCAACCGCAAGGGGATGTGGCTGTTTCAAAACCCACACTTTTCCAGTGAAATGTTTTAAACACCCACACTTTTCCTGGTGAAAGGTTTAAAACCCCACAGTTTGTGTTGTACCTGCATGGGATGTGGCTCTTTTCCCCACATTTTCCCCTGTGAAAGGGTTCAACACCCACACTTTTCATTGCACCTACAGGTGACGTGTGTCTCAACACCCATCCCTTTCCCGGTGAATGGGTTCACCACCCACATTTTCCGTCGCTCCGACAGCAGATGTGGGTGTTTTGAAACCAATACCTTCGTTCGTTTTTGTCGCACTCGCAAGGATGTGGGTGTTTCTGTTGAAAGGGTTAAACACCCATACTTTTTGTCACGCTTGAGAGGGATGCATTTGTTTCAACACCAACTCTTTTCTCTGTAACAGGGTTCAACGCGCACCCTTTTCGTCACACCCGTGGGGGTACCAGTCTTTGGACACCCCCACTTCTCCCAGTGTAAGGTTCCAAAACCCACACCAAGTATTACATCGACGAGATTGTCGGTGTTTCAATACCCAAACTTTCCCCATGAAAGGTTTCAATACTGACACTTCTTGAAACACCTGCAAGGGATACGGGTGGTCAACATGCACACTTTCCCCAAAGTAGGGTTCAACACCCACACTTATCATCCCACCTGCGGGGATTTGGGCGTTAGAACATCCAAACTTTTCTTGGTGAAAGGTTTCAACACCAACGCTTGTTGTTGCACCTGCGGTGAAAGATTTCGACACCCACACGCTCTTCCCGGTGAAAGGTTTCAACAACACCCACATTTCCCCCCCCCAGCGAAGGGTTCCAACACCCACAATTCTGTTGCACCCACGGAGGATGTGCATGTTTCAACACCCACACTTTTCCCGGCGAAATATTTCGACAGCCACACTTTTTTTTTTCTGGTGAAACCTTTCAACACCACGGTTTATGTCGCACCCACAAATTTCCCGGTAAGAGTGTCTACCACAATGCACTTTCCTTACACACGTTACAGCAATTACTAGTGGGGGGTTGAAATGCAAGGTTTTTTTTTCTGAGTAAATCACACAACACTGGATCAGAATCATAAAATACAATATTTTAAATAAAGCAAGACAAGATAAACTTCAAGTGTGGTACGAAAATGGTTTAAAAAAAAAGGGTTCAAACAGTTCAACAGTGGTGATGACTGTTCTCTGCTGTCGCACAAGGGGGCACTAAAGCCCTGCTCTGTCTATTGCAAACACACACATCCACACACTTGCCTTCTGTCATTTGAATGGACAGAAGTCTTCACTAGTGTGACAACAAAAGACTTAGCAGCAAACACTTTGTTATCCCCTCTACAAACTACCACTTCCCTCCAACTAAATAGTCGATAGCCAACAATTTACACAAACACAAACCGCACTCGGCAGCGATTGATCCAGCTATGCATTGTTTTCAGTTTTTTTTTTTTTAAGTACAAGGAGGTGTCATCTCTTGAGGGATGGTGAAAAGGTCACGCATCAACATCCGAGATGGAACACGATTGGGCTCTTCCCCGCGGCTGCCTCGCTAATATAGCGAGCTAAAGTGGCCTCGCACCGCGACGCTAGTCTTCACGTACGACAGGACGGAGCCCGAAAAGGTCAAGAGCCGCCAAATAGCTCACTGAATTATGCTCTCAAAAGCTGAGAAAAACACAATCAAAGCACAGTAGTATACTTTACTAATCATACTTCAAATGTGAATGCAAATTAGACAAATCCCGAGGTCGGATTCGTCTTTTAATGATCACCTAAAATGGCCGCTTCAAACCAAATTGGTAGATTTGCTGTGTCTTTTTGGGTGTGGTTGCTTCAACACCCTCACATTGCCTGGTGAAATGTTTCAATACCCACAGTTTACACTTTTCTTGGTGACGGGTTTATCACCCGCACTCTTTATTGTACCCTCAGGGGGATGCATGTCTTTCAACACCCAAACTTTCCCTGGCCAAAGGGTTCAACACCCACACTTTTGGTGTTTCTTTTAGTGAAAAGTTTCAACCTGTGCTTTTTCCTGGTAAAAAGGTTTCAACACACAATGCACCGGCAGGGGATTTTATACTTTTCTCGGTGAAAGGGTTCAACAACACCCACACTTTTTGCTACACCTGTGGGGTATTTGGGTGTTTACGCACCCATTCTCTTTCCGCTGAAAGGGTTCAACACTAACACTGTTTGTTGCACCCGCAGGAGCTGCAGTTGTTTCAACAACCATACTTTTACCATTGAAACTATGAAACACTCACACTTTTCGTTGACCCAGCAGGAGATAAGGATGTTTCAAAAACCATACTTGCGGTGCTTCCTTCAGTGTGTGTTGAAAATATTCAACCCACACTTTGCCCAGTGAAAGCTTTCAAAACCCCCCAAAAATGCATTGTACCTGCGAAGGACTTTTCCCCAAACTTTTCCTGATGAAAGCATGTGTATGTTCCAACACCCAAACGTTTCGTCACACTCGCGGGGGATGAGGGTGTCTCAACACCCTTACTTTGTTTGGCAAAATCAACACCCAAACATTTTGTCACACACGCAGGTATGTGGATGTTTCAAGACCCAGATTCTCTCCAGGGAAAGATTTTAACACTCATATTTTCATCACACTCAGAATGGATTCATTTTCTAGGTGAATTCAACACCCAAACCTTTAGTTGCACCCACAGGGGATGTAAAACCCCAAATTTCCATCGCACACATGGGGATGCAGAAATTTTAACACCCACACTTTTCTCTGTGAATGGGTTCAACACCCACAAATTCGGGGGCTCCAATGACAGATAATTGTGAACAAAGACTTCTCTTTCTTTCTGATGCACATGATTGATGTGTCAAACAGCCACAGTGTAGCGCCAACTAGTGGCAAGGAGGTCTTGATGTCAGATTTTTCTTTTTTTGTGTTGCTCCCTGGTATCGGTACTCTCCCGTCCCTAGTTTCAAACCCCACACTTTTCGTCACACTGACAAGGCATACAAGTGTTTCAACGCCCACACTTTTTGTTCAACACTCATATTTCATATTTCACAAAATGTAACAATTAAGCTACACCATGAAAATTAGCCGTACTTGAAAATGTTACAATACAACTCCCCACAGTTTTGCACAGCTTGCTAGGTCTCTGGCTACCAAGTCAACTTTTGAAGGTCCTAATAAAGATGCACTGTATGGTCTTGTGCACATTTACTTATAATTCTTCTGCAGGTCAATTGAAAGTGTAAATTGGAGCTGAGTAAGCCCTGCGGGGAGTTACTCTAAGTGACAGGTAGGTGCACAGACGGGTGGCCTTTCCTTGAAAACCCTTTTTTTTTTTTTTTTTTTTTTCCATGAGTGGCTTTTTCCATCATCATAACACATTCTGTATGTCTGCCACCAATGCACGTGTGACTGATGCTGATGCCGTTCGGGAGGTGAACGACAAATGTGACTGATAAATTATAAAAGGTGAAGCCACAAATCATCCTTAATGGTGGCGCCGGGCTGGTGTCCATGAGAGATCGTAGAGGGACATTTACGAGCATGTGATGATCAATAGCCCTTACAAACAGCATGTGTGTGGCTTTCATTCTAAAGGTACAAAACAAGACTGAGTCATATTGCTTCAGCACATGGACCAGTGTTGCTCAAACTGAGGGTCAGGCCCCAAAATGGCTTAATTTTTATTGGGTAGCGCCTAATTGGCCATTCTAAACAGCCTAGTGGGCTATTATTATCACAGTGATTGTGTTACTCTGTATGATTTATATTTTAAGTAATAATTAATAATAATTTTCATAAATAAAGTGTTATTAGTCAACGTTTTTCTAGACTTTCTCAATCAAAGACTTTGTAATGATCTGCAGTCACCCGACAATGAGTTATACTAATACTTTGTTGTTTTACATTGACTTGTACACTGTTTTGCTTACACTGAGGAATTTAAAAGTGATCCTTTCTCATAATTTTTTTTTTTTTTACTTCTCAATGGAGGAAAACGCAATGAAAATTGAAATGAGTCACCCATTGAATCAGCGGCAGGATAATATGTTGAGGGACCTCAGTGTTCATTCCGTGCTGCGGGTCCACGTCCGAATGTCTCCACGGCAACCGTGGTTGAACCTGGAACTTACAATCAGCAGCCAAGCTACACAGCCCCTGGCTTGACACAATACATATTTTGGTAATAGACCATTCTGGAAAGGATATTCAGCTCATGACTTGGCCTTTGAAAAGTTTTCCATTGACGTTTTAGGACAGAGACATTGATGGAAACCACTGGATCCATAATATCCGACTTTTTGGGAAGATCTCGGCAAAAGCGTTCAACAACACGTCACGCTTGGGGGCAGACTCAGTGTATCAACACCCACACATTTCCGTGTGAAACAACTGCGCTTTTTTTTTCACACCGATGGGCAATGCGGAGGTTTTAACAGCCACACTGTTCAAGGTGAAAGGGTTCAACTCCCACACTTTTCCTTGCACCCGTGGGAATATGGGTTTTTCAAGGCCAACACTTTTATCGGTGAAAGGTTTCAACACCCATAGTTTTTGTCACGCCCACAGGGGATGTGGGTGTTTCAACACCCTTGCTTTTCCCAGTGATAGGGTTCAAACCTCACACCATTCGTCACACACGCGGGAAATGAATTGTCTCAATACCCACAATTATACCAGTGTAAGAGTTCAACACCCACATCCACACTTGTGGAACCTGCAAGGAATGTGGGCGTTTCAACACCCACACTTTTCTGTGTGAAAAGGTTCAAGACCTTTCCCGGTTAAAGGGTTCAACATCAAAATGTTCCATTACGCCCGCGAGGGCTGTGGGTACTGAAACGCGCAGACCTTTCCCGTTGTAAGGGTTCAACACCCACTCTTTTTGTTGCACCCGCAGAGGATGTGAGTTTTTCAATAACCACATTTTTCCCGATGGAAGGGTTCAACACTCACACCTTCTGTCACAGCGAAGTGGATGTTTCAACACCCATACATTTCCCAGTGGAAGGTTTCAACACCAGTCAATTTTTGTGGGTGATGTGGGGATTTGAATACCAACGCTTTTCTCAGTTAACGGTTTCAACACCCACGTTTTGTCACACCCGTGGAGGAAGTGTGTGCTTTTAACACCCACTCTTTTCCAGGTCGCAGAGTTCAACACTCACTTTTTCTCACACTAGAGGGGGCTGCAGGTGTATCAAGTGGAAAATTTCAACACCCACATTTTAGTCGCACCCACGGGGATGTGGGTGTTTCACCCCTCCACTTTTCCCTGTGGAGAGTTTCAACGCTCACATATTTGTCATACCCGTGGTGAATGTGGGTGAATCATCACTTTTCCTGGTGCAATGTTTGAAATACACACACAAATGTTTTCCGGTGAAAGAGTTAATCGCCCACATTTTTCTCACTGTAATTGTACAACGCTACGCGATCAATAGCCACTCACATTACAGAATGCATTAAAGGTCTCCCTTCACCACTTGTCTGTCTCACACACACTTACTAATCCACTTGAAAAGCTGATCTGACCACCATTGTTCCACCAGATTTTCCTTGAAATTTGAAGACAAATTCTAAGTCATTCGACCAACAAACTCTTTGAGTCCCACCACTGTATGTTGTTTCCGGGGATTGTTGTGATATGTATTTACCAGAAATCTGGGGGGAACTGTCATTATAAGTTAATAACACAGCAACATCTGGTGCAGTGGTACATTTTAGTGGTCCACATTTGTCGCGTTTGTCCAAATCCAAGTCAGTTTTTATGTAAGTGTCAAATTATGCAATTGTTCACTGTTCCATTGGACTGTTGACTTCATAATGACACACTAACCTGGTGCACTTGTGTCATTCGCATGCAAATATACTAAGAGGGATTGTTATTTAAGGTTACGAGTTCTTTGTTTATTCTGCCTGATGGGAAAAATAGAGCGGCACGGTGGACGACTGGTTAGAGCGTCAGCCTCACAGTTCTGAGGTGCGGGGTTCAATCCCCGGCCCCGCCTGTGTGGAGTTTGCATGTTCTCCCTGTGCCTGCGTGGGTTTTCTCCGGGCACTCCGGTTTCCTCCCACATCCCAAAAACATGCATTCATTGGAGACTCTAAATTGCCCGTAGGCATGACTGTGAGTGCGAATGGTTGTTTGTTTCTATGTGCCCTGCGATTGGCTGGCAACCAGTTCAGGGTGTACCCCGCCTCCTGCCCGATGATAGCTGGGATAGGCTCCAGCATGCCCGCGACCCTAGTGAGGAGAAGTGCCTCAGAAAATGGATGGATGGATGGGAAAAATAGAGTACGGTAATTTGGGAAAAGTCAAGACTCCTCGTAACTTTTATGTTTTGCGCTCGCTGACAAAGGTGATTTGTGTCACGGTTACGTCAGTGTGGATTTTCAGTGCTTTCATATCATGTTAAACACATGTGACAGCGCCCTATTTTCTCGACCGGTTTTTGCACACTACTTTGTTCAGCTTAGCACCGCTCGCCTCAGGTTTGGGAGTTTGGAAAAAACATGCATTACTGAGGACATCAGTCATAAGAAGACATGCTAAACAAACAAAACAATGGGGGACAATGAGGGTCTCCGGTGTTTACTTCTTGACATGTTGCTGTTGGTAAGGAGACACATTTTTTTTTTAATCCAAGAGGAGACTAAGGACTTCTGCAGGAAAATGGAGACTGTAGTGTGTAAAGGAAGCAATTAGGTGTTGTGTAATGGAGAAACAATTTCCTAGGAAAAAAAAAATATTTTTTTGTCTCCGTAGAGCCACCTACAGCTAGTTGCCATAAGGTCCCATGGCAAAGTAAGATTCAGCGTTGGTTCACAGCCAACAATTGATAGAGTCTGAAATGAATTAAAATAATTCAAACAAAAGAAAAATTAACTCATGTATGGAAAGTCAAGGCACCGTTGGATATATTAAAGTTGCATGTGGCAATTAAGGTTATGTGAGGCATATTAAAGCCATGTGTGCCCTAATAATCACATGCCTGTGTCGTAAAAACAATCACTCTCAAAGCTATGCGTGGCGTAACAATCACATGCTTGTGCTGTCAAAAAATAACTCTCCGTGCTATGTGGCATTGCAATGACACACTTGTGTCGTCAAAACAACCACTCTCAAACCTGTGTGTGGCATAGCAAACACACCCTTGTGTCGCTCAAACTGTCACTGTCATAGTTGTGTGTGTCTGCGCAATCACATGCTTGTGTCAACAAAATTATCACTCTTAAAGCTAGGTGTAGCATAACAATCACATGCTAATGTCATCAAAACAATCAAGCTTAAGGCTCTGGCATAATATTCACATACTTGTGTTGTCAAAACAATCCCCCTCATAGCTGTGTGTGGCATAACAATCACACGCTTGTGTTGGGGGGAAAAATCAATCTTGAAGCTTTTGCGTGGCATAACAATCACCTCCTGAGTGACCAGTAATGGTGTAGAAATTACCTGGTTACCATACAGTGGAAAAGGGGTAGTGTCTCCCTTGATATTTTACATAATAAATGGAAAAGGTTTTCAGTTAACGGTCAGCTACCATTTACAGTGAGAATAGGCATTCTTGTTTATACACAAAGGTTGTCAATTAACATAGGGTGTGTTATTGCACTATGTGGGAGTTATAGGCATGAACAGTGGATGTGCCATGGATAAACACTGGGTGGTGAACCTTCTCTTTCATCTTGCTTTGTTTCTGCATATGGAAGGTGGCTGTAATGAAACGCAGCGAAAGGTTGTAATGATGTAAACGGCCTACTGGGTATATTTAAAGAAGGGATTCAGAGAGTAGATGAACAGGAACATCTGATAATGAAACATCCCTGGTGTCCCCTCCCAAGCTTCTCTGGGGGATTATTGGCTCTCAAACAGAGCGAGTACAATATTTAGAGGTCGAGATTACCTCGGTCAGTGTTTCTTTTTTGCTTCAAAAGCAAACCTTTGCTGTGTTCATGCAACACAAGCGAATGAGTCCATCGTGCATTCAGTACCCTGAGTAGGAGAGCCGCCAGCATAATTAACTTATACAAGTGCATTTAGCGTATGTCATACAGTATAGGCTGAATAGCAGAAATGGGAACAAAGTAACAGGAAAGGGCTAACAAATACACCACCTGAAGCGCATTTCTGCAATGGCCCACAAGAAACAATCACAATCAGAAAAGACACAAAACAAACAACAATACATCAAAACGATACAAAGCACATTTTTATTCATGTAAAGACAAATGAAAATTTTTAATAAAAAATTGGTTGTCTGGTCAGGGGCACTTCGGTGGGGCTGGCAGACTGCCCTAGTTCCCTTGACGTGGGTGGTTGTCCAGGTGGTCAGGTTGCCCTTCCCCCTTGTCTGGGTGGGGTGGGATCCATTGTTCTCATCATGGCTGCTCAGTAACTCCTGGAGACTCCAGAGCTTAATTGTGAATATGTAACGGCGTTGATTGACTTCCATGTATCTGTAGACACAAATCCATGTGACTTGGTCGCTATGTGTGTGGCCTCTACACAGCTCCAATAGCAATAACATTGTAGACTGTTCCCTCACTTTGTATTCAGTTCCTACAGATGTTTAGGTATAACACCGTCACTCCCACCACACTCCAATTGCACTTCCGGTTTCACTACCATTGGCTTTTTCTGTTCTGGTCCTGTTCCCATCCTGTCCTTCTCTATTCTACACAGTCTGCATTAGTCCCTCACTCACAGAGTGTAGTAACCTGACTCCAAGTTAACATTGTAGTTTTTTTAATTTCCCCTACATCTAGTGTCCCGCCGTATTTTTTTCACTGTCCTCTCATACAGTAAGTTAATTGTTTTCCTCATTAATGTATACACACCGCCCCACACTGACAGAAAAAAAAATGGAATTGTTGAAATTTTTGCAGATTGATTAAAAAGAAAAACTGAAATATCACACAGCTGTAAGTAGTCAGACACTTTGCTCAGTATTTAGTAGAAGCACCCTATTGAGCTAATAACAGACATGAGTCTTTTTGGGAATGACGCAACAGGTTTTTCACACCTGGATTTGGGGATACTCTGCCATTCCTCCTCGCAGATCCTCTCCAGTTCTGTCAGGTTGGATGGTGATGTTTGGTGGGCAGCCATTTTCAGGTCTCTCCAGAGATGCTCAATTGGGTTTAAGTCAGGGCTGTGGCTGGGCCATTCAAGAACAGTCACGGAGTTGTTCTGAAGCCACTCCTTGGGTATCTTAGCTGTGTGCTTAGGGTCATTGTCTTGTTGGAAGGTGAACCTTCGGCCCAGTCGGAGGTCCTGAACACTCTGGAGAAGGTTTTCGTCCAGGATATCCCTGTACTTGGCCGCATCCATCCTTCCTTCGATTGCAACCAGTCGTCCTGTCCCTTCCGCTTAAAAACACCCCCACAGCATGATGCTGCCACCACCATGCTACACTGTTGGGACTGTATTGGACAGGTGATGAGCAGTGCCTGGTTTTCTCCACACATACCGCTTAGAATTAAGCCCAAAAAGTTCTATCTTGTTCTCATCAGATCAGAGAATCTTATTTCTCACCATCTTGGAGTCCTTCAGGTGTTTTTTAGAAAACCCGCATGGCTCTCACTGAGGAGAGACTTCCCGTCGGGCCACTCTGCCATAAAGCCCCGACTGGTGGAGGGCTGCAGTGATCTCTTTCTAGAACTTCTATATGGGAGAACCATCTGCCGACTGCATCTCTGGAGCTCAGCCATAGTGATCTTTGGGTTCTTCTTTACCTCTCTCACAAAGGCTCTTCTCCCCCGATTTCTCAGTTTGGTCGGATTGCCTGCTCTAGGAAGGGTTGTGGTCGTCCCAAATGTCTTCCATTTAAGGATTATGGGAGCCACTGTTCGGACCCTTAAGTGCAGCAGAATTAGTTTTTTGCAACCTTGGCCAGATCTGTGCCTTGCCACAATTCTGTCTCTGAGCTCTTCAGGCAATTCATTTGACCTCATGATTCTCATTTGCTCTGGCATGCTCTGTGAGCTTTAAGTCCATTCAGTATCATCACACACAGCTGGACTCCAATGAAGGTTTAGAATCATCTCAAGGATGATCAGAAGAAATGGACAGCACCTGGGTTAAATATATGAGTGGCACAGCAAATGGTCTGACTTCTTATGGCTGTGTGATATTTCAGTTTTTCTTTTTTAATAAATCTGCAAAAATGTGAACACTTTTTCTGTCAATATGGGGTGCTGTGTGTACATTGAGGGGAAAAAAATGAACTAAATGATTTTAGCAAATGGCTTTCCTTACCCACGATGGAGGCCATGATGAATGTCATTATGCTATGGGAGTGGAGATACGAGGTTGTCAGTGGATTGTTCTGAGAAAACTGCTGCTATGGCAACAACCATTCTAATCTCTTCAGGGTCCACCATAATTTACAAACGTGCTTTAGTGACTCCCAACTGCACTTGACACAATCTCTGTATTACTGCAGCGTGGCAAAAATTGAGCTACTGTATGAGATTACATGCATCTGCCTCGGGAATGTGAGCACTCTCGCAAAACCACCTTGCTATATTTGAATAGTTTTAAACCGGTGTGCTCGAACAGATCAGAGCAGAGATAGCGAATACAAACGTGCATTCTTATCTAATCCGGCTGCAGTGCACCGCTTGGATACCACAGGAAATTTGACATTTTACGGATTATTGACTGATGACAGATGACAAGCCCGAAAAAACACAAAAGAAGAAATGTCGCCGTCATAAAAGCAAAAGCTTCCCTGCTGCTAAATGTCAACTTGTCAAGAACTCACAACTGAGACACCAAACATCGGGAAAACACAATTAATTGTCAGACAAAACAAAGGTCTTGGGTTTCGCTTGTGCAGCCTACATTTACAGTTCCCTACAGAGCTGTCGACGGGTGAAAAGCAAGAACATGTAAAGCAGAGAGAAGATGGCAATAAGATTAGTGCCATTGCACAAACATGGATCTTTTTGTTTTTGGAGGAATTGGCCTTACTGTTCCAATACTTTTGGAGGAGAGTAGATGTGTCTTTTGTCGCCGACAAGGACATTGGAATGATTTTGCTTTTCAGCCTAGCAGAGGCTTGATGAGGCAAAACACGGGCGTCCCCCGGGGACATAGGTGACTTCCATGCCGCCACTTGTCAAGACCATTGTTTGTAATATTCATGGGATTCCAATCGGAGAGATCTCACTCGGAATCGCCTTTACTGAGACGGTGTTAAATAATTCAGCTTCGCTTGAAATTCATCCTTCATCGACTGCCCAAAAGATGCTCGCCTCTCAATCAGTTTTCAAAGTCAATGAGGTCTTTTGACTGTTTTAGTTTTAAAATGTCAATTGAAAAAGCTGTACACGCCTTTTTTAGACTATTCATTCATTCATTCATTCATTCATCTTCCATTCCGCTTATTTTCACTAGGGTCGCGGGCGTGCTGGAGCCTATCCCAGCTATCTTCGACTAACATTCATAAATGAGCTATTCTCAGCTTCACAATAGCTTGTTTTTCTCTGATTTCCATAGAGGGAAAAGTCATCTAATGCAAACTCCCCTCCCAAAAATATTGGAACAGTAAGGCCAATTTCTTGAGTTTGACTTGACATCAGTTTGTGCAGTGAGTCTGACTGATGTTCCATCGCGTCCCATATATGGCTCTCTGATTTTCCTCCTGGTTAGGGAAAAGACACACACTAAACTCCCAAATTATTAGAACAGTGAAGTCAATTTCTTGGGTTTGATATCAAACGAGAGCCAATGTGTGTGCAAGGGCTCTAAGTTTCATAATAGCTTGTTTTTCACCTATTGAGGGCCCTCTGGTTTTCATGTTGGATAAGGCAAAGACACATACACCCCCCTCCAAAACCTTGGAAACGTGAAGTGAATTCCTTGGGTTTAACATCAAAAGATGGCCAATATTTGTAGAATGGCTCCGACTATTTGTCCATCTTCTCTCTGTTTTACAATTGCTTGTTTTCAACCCATTGCCCCCTCTCTGGTTTTTGTTTTGGTTAGGGCAAAGTCATTAACACTCCCATCCAAAAGTTTTGTAAGACTGAGGCCAGATGGTCAGTGTTTGTGCAATGACTCGGACTGTTTATCCATCTTCTCTCACCTTCTCAATTGACTACGTTTAACCACATTACAACTACTACTCCCATTTAGTATAATTCATATTCATCATATTTACAGCTTGGGAATGGATGACATAATGGAGGTGTTTTCGATAGAACTCCTGTGTGAGTCACCCATTCTTCCCCCTTCTCATTCACCTTTCTTTCATTTGAAGTAAGCTTCTCTCCACTTTTGTCGATTCCCCATTCATCTCCAAAGCGGATAATATGGGCCTTGACCTCGACTTTTAATTTGATTGAGCTATTTGTGCAACACGAATGGGAGCTTCTGTGCTTTTGCTCATGATTATTTTAAACGTGACTATTGGAGCTCTTCTCATCTGCTAGCTCGAATGACTCACTCCGATTTTCTGCTCCTGTATACTTTTGTACTTGCGAAGAAAACGACACCTAAAAATATTACAGTCTTACAAAAATAATTTATAGTGCTGAATAAATTCATGAGACCACTTGTCATTAAAAACCGGACCACACAGCACCATGAAATGCTGTAACGTGGACTCTTTCAATTTCAATGCGTGATCGACTTTGGAATTAGCAATTTAAAATGGATCAGCATACTTAATGGCAAATTTGGACATCAAAACATTGCAATTCAAATTAAAGTGCATAATGTACAATATCAGAAAAAAAAGGGTTAGGGTTAAAGCTGAATGTTGAACTGACCCAGCGTTTGATCAAGTTGTGACCTTGTGGAGCTGACTTATGAGACCTTTGTATTGAATGGCCAGGCATCAAAGTTAACCGTCATACTCCGCCCACACCCAACAACGAATATTTTTGGGGGAAATTTAGTCTTGCCCATTTGTCTAGTGTACTCTGTTCAAATTTGCAATTGGGCAAAATCTCTAGCTGGAGTTTGTCTTGAAAGTGCTACCCTTTGGTCAAATAATTCAGAACTTCAATTTCGACTATCATAGCTAGCACTTTGAAATGATATTTCTGGCACTGTACGCTGTTTGAATTGTATTTTGATTTGATTTTATTTCTTTCTCTTTGTTTTAAATGTTTATAAGCTGTTTTTGTCTTTGTTTTTAAATGCTTTTAATCATGTAAAGCACATTGAGTTACCTTGTGTATGAAATACCCTATATAAATAATTTTGCTTTGAAAGGACACCTGCAAATGGCCAACATAACCCTGCAATTATCACTTCAAACCAAAATGTCAGACTTTCTGTGTCTTTTCAAGCATAGGTTTTTGAGACTCTTTTGTGGGTCCACTCATGATAAACATGTTGCTAAGTAAAACTGGTTTTGGAGGCTGAATTTTTAAAAGAATTTGGAGGATGCTACGAGAAAGCATGGAACTCCTACCAAACGTGAATTTTGGGAGGTGCGCTAGAATAAGGAGTCCATGTGAGTATACAGAGTTTGAAAGAAATTGTATTGTCTATACATTTCTGCGAGGAACCTATGACCTAATCTCAAGAAGGTGTTTGCCTTTTGAGGATCCCAGAAATTGGTTCTAAAATGCCCCTTCATAATAAGTAGGGAATGAAGTATACTGTAAATAATAATAATTAATACTCTTACCAGTGGTACTTTTAGGGATGCTATGATAATATTACATTTATGAGGCTCTAAAGTACTCACCAGTACTAGGGATGATACAAAAACGTTACCATTCCTCATCTTCTGGCTCAAGCATCCTCCTCTTTAGAAGCATCTCCAGTCTGTAATTAAAAATGACTAATTAAAAGCAGAGGTAGCATCCCACCTGCCCACTCGGAGGGAGGACGTCGCTGGCGTGACGGACTGGCGTGCCGCTGGGAGTCTGCGCCAATCAAAATCTACCATCACGGGTTCATTAAGAAGAGGTCTCTGTGAGGCAAATGCATGGTATTATGAGAGCAGCAGTTAAAAAGACACTCATGAGCAGCAAGCAGGTATTTGAGGCTGGGGGAGGGGGGGGGGGGGGTCTGGAGTAGATCCTCCAATAGCTTGCAGTCATAATAGCTGTATTTCAG
Source organism: Phyllopteryx taeniolatus (assembly GCF_024500385.1). Lineage (NCBI taxonomy): Eukaryota > Metazoa > Chordata > Actinopteri > Syngnathiformes > Syngnathidae > Phyllopteryx > Phyllopteryx taeniolatus. Next base: position 20,016,665 of record NC_084512.1, read on the forward strand.
CCACTGTTAACCAATCTCACAGGAGAGACACCTATCGGCAATAATAAACCTTTTTAGCGGGGACGGCACTTTGGGCAGAGCTCAGTCTCTACACAGTACTGAAATAAATTCTGCTTTCCACTATTTACATGTTATAATTTATTGAGATGGCCCTATAATTTTCAAGCAAGACAAAGCACAATCCCACACTGCAGGAAATGCTGTTTACGTTTTGGCTGTTATGGGTATAAAGGGAGAAAAACTCATTTTGTCGCCACCATCATCCCCTGATCGCAACCCTATTGAGAACCTGTGGAACATGCTTAAAAGGAAGGTTTAAAATGACCTAAAATTTGATGACGAATTAGGAAAACAAACAAAAACAGCATATGCCTAATAGTTCGGAACACAGTGAAATAAGCTTTGTTTGTCCAAATTTTCACAGTTAGAAAAATTCAAATTTTAACAAGAGTAAAAAGCTGAAAAATAATTAGTGGGCGAGAAGCCCAAAAAGAATACCTCAAATAAGATGAAAGAACAAGTGTTGCAAGTTAATGCTCACACAAACAAAATGAGGAAAAACTGCAAAAAGAAAAGGAAAATAACTGCAGACGATTTGGTTCTCTTTTCGGTTTGCTGGCTCACCAGAAACACTGCAATTTCAGATGATTCAGTCAAATCAGTTCTCTGACTCGAGTTACCAGACTCATTGGAAACACCCTGGATTCATGTGACTTGTTTGAATCGGTTCACTGACACGAGTTGGCGGAAATACTTTGGACTGGGTTGATTCAGTTGAATTAGTTCACTCCTGCAAAGCAGTGGGCTCACTGTAAAAACCCCAGACTTAAATAATTCACTTGAATCGCTTCACTGCAAACACCACAGACTCAGATGATTCTGTTGAATCAGTTCACCGTGTCAAGTTTGCTCACCCATGGCGGACTCAGATGAATTATTTGAATGGATTCACTGAGTTGAGTAGAGAGACTCACTGGAAACACTGTGAATTCGGATGATTCAGTTGAATTGGTTAACTCACTAACTCAAGTTAGTGGACTCACCAGAAAGACCACAATTCCCTAAAATTGGTTCACCAAGTGAAGCTAGTGTACCCAGCAGTAACACTGCAGACAGATGAATTGGTTCTCTGACTTGAGTTAGCAGAATTATCGGAAACACAACAGATAGATACAATTAGTTTGAATCGGTTTACTCTCTCGAGTTAGCAGACGGACAGTAACATTTTGGACTTGGTTCACTGACTTGAGTTAGAGGATTAATCAGAAACATTGCAGAAAGAGATTTTTTTTTTTTATCAGTTGTCTGACTCAAGTTAGCGGACTCTCAAGAAACCCCATGGCCTCGGATAATTCAGTTGAATCTGTTTAAGTTCAAGTAGGCGGACTGAGGCTGGCAAACAGCATTGACTCAAGTAAACCGGATCACTTTAGTAAAGTGACTCAGAGTAACCTAAAGCCAGAAAAGAAACCATTTTGCTTCCACTTATGACTGAAACACACATTACAAAATAAGCTTTCAAACAAACACATGATGGAAACATTAGCAGACACACTTTTGTTTGTTTTGGAGGCCAATAGTCAACGTTTGCTTCACTCGAGTGCCTGACTAATGCTGTGTAGTGCAGCACACAATGTTACGACAGTGGCACAGCAAATGGCCTACTTCATCATCATCATCACTGGTGACTAATGCCTTCAAAACACGCGGGAAGTTTCGTCGAAAAAGAAACCATGGTTAACCTTCACAATACAAGCAAACCTAAGTGAGTAGCGCATTTAGTTTTTTGTTGAGTTTGTTTTCTACACACTTTTTAAAACCTTGAGAAATAAAAGTTTTTATTGTAAAAGTCACTCATGAATAATTTCGTTATTTTACACGACAACAAATGACAAGAAATACCTATGAGGGGTATACAATTTAGGGGTTCCCCAACACGAACCCCCAAAACTCACTCTGGAGCACGTCCTGGAAAGGTAGCCATAGATACTGGTTTCACCAATCGACACACAATATGGTGGTCGTGTCTATTATAACAGGGTATGTGAAAAAGTCTCAAGGACCCATTAGCTGAAATTGCACATGAAGTCTGCCATCGAAGCAGGTCAAATTTCAGGACTCGTTCTTTGACAAACTCCTACTGGTGAATTCGCCCAAACGATTCCCAATCGGAAGCAGCTACCATCAGATTCTCAAACTTTTTAAAAAGTACCAGGTCAAAAAACACTTAGCTCTCCAAGTACCATCATAATGGCCAACGGTAGTGTAGTATTATTCCTAAAACGTATACCTAATATTATTATAAGCCGCTCATCAATCATGTTGTCATACACATCAGAGTTTGAATAGTAATACGGCACTTAAAACTGTACGTCAAAAATGATTTGAAATGTATCGGACAATAAAAGCTAAATAAAAAGTGTACCTGAATAAATGTTTGAAAACAAACAGTTCTTAAATATTAAATGCTAATGTATTGTATTTTAAAAAGTTCAATACAACTGAACCCCACTTAACAAATGTACTGGACTAAGAAAACAAAAAAAGTAACCAAAACCAAACCACTGTAACATTATGCATTTTATTATTATTCATTTATTAATTTATTTCAGTAATTCAATTTCATACCACGAGAGGGGGCCCACACCACTAGCAGCACACTTCAGATCGGAGATAGGCAATGCTAAATTGCGCATTATTAGTATTATTATTCTGATGAATGTATCGCCTTTTTGAGGACCTCCATAGTCCTGAAGGTTTTTTAAAAAATTGTTTTTTTTTTTGCAAAGGTGTGTATCCTCATCGAAATGTATGAACTGACCCCCCCCCCCCCCAAAAAAAAAAAACTCCCTCTCCAGCGCCCTCCTCAAAAGCTAGATGAAAAAAAAAAAATAGCCCCAGACATCAGTTTCACTGATCAACATGAAATTTGGTGAACATGTCTATCATAACAAGATGCACCAAAAAGTCGAAAGGATCCATGTGCAAAATTCAACAGGAGGTCGGCCATTGTGGCTCAATTCCTGTTCTCGTACTGCTAAAATAAGTACACTTCTGGAACACCACTTATGCAATTCAATATTGAATTTTCTTTCGTGTTTAACTCACGCTTTTCATCATCGTCATCTATTTGTCTGCTGCGTCATGGCTGCAGATGTCAGACATTTCAGTCTTTACATTTATTTGCACCGGCTGGGCCGGTGAAATGTGTTCAGTGTGTGATAATTAGATTGACGATTATGGTCACGCTCCACTGCTGTCAAATGAAATGTAAAGCGTTTACAAAACTTCGGTTGTTGGGGAAGTACAACGCCAGTTCCCGCAAGGGTACCAGTGATGGTAAAGATGAGTCGAATGATGTTAGACAAATGAGAAATAAATGCAAAAGTTTGCTCATTATGTTTTCAACCTCTGCGGACGATGACGCGATATAAGAGAGATGTAAAGGACCGTAGAGGACCATGAACCAGGGACCACGACTGATGACAGCAACAGAATCGGAGAAGGAAGATATTCCAATTTAGGGTCCAATTTTTGAACGTTAGCGACAGAAAGAAGAAAGAAAGCTGAGATCTTGAATCTTAGATGAGCGCCCTCGTCAAGCAGAATGAGGTGACTCGTCTTTACATTTATAAAAGGACAATTGGATGCTTTACTCTCATTTGTCTCGATCTGGTCTGATATTGTGTTCATTTGTACTTAGTTTTCCCGGTGTTTGATGGTACTGCAAATAAAGTCAAGCACTCATCTGAAAACATCTCACTGGTTCATTGAGCTGATGGAGAGCTACAGTTGGGAATGTTTAAATGTGACTTCAAACCTTGCCTGTTCAAGTGGTGAAGCGTTTACGATAGCAACAGCAATATTCACAAACTGATGGGGGGGGGGGGGGGGGGGGGAACAAAAAACAACAACAACAAAAAACAGCTTTTAGTGCTTGTCTCCCGCCCACATCATGCAATGTTTTTTTTTTCTCCAAAACAAGCTGGATTTGTTTTTCCAGAGATGAATCACGCCGGTTCTCTGATTGACAGCAGTTCAGCATTCCACAATGAGCTTCTGTTCAAGTAACATGACAATAAAAGCTTTTATCACACACAAGTGACTCAGTTTGTTCTGGGTCTGATTGGAATTGGTTGACTTCAGTAGCGATTCAGAATACATATTACAGGTATGCATTTTTTTTCGCTCCTGAAAAAAGTTCTGAAGTGTCTTGATAAACGTTCTGTGGCATTATTCTGACAAAATACGCAAAGGATAAAGAATTACAGCAAATTTAGGTTGAAATCACTCACTTTTGGGTGGGGGTGGTTTGTCTCATTCAAACGCACAGTCGGACGTTGCAACGGAGCGAATAAAGTTGCGATATTTTCAGAATGTTTGGTTGGTAGAAAAAGTCTTCATTCTTTGAAGATAAAGTTGGAATTTTATGTCAATTAAATCATAATATAAGTAGACTTCATTTTGGAAAGAAAGTCTTAATTTTAGAGTAATAAAGTCATAATATGAGCATTTTGGAGTGGAAAAAGAATTCCTTTTCTGAGAATACAGTCGTAATTTTAGTTGAGCAAACAGAGTGCGATTATTGTTGAAGTTCTTACTGATGATTTCAGAAAAATGACTCACTCACTCTTGGTTAAAATTGCAAAGATCTGGTCTGTAGAGGTCATAGTCAATTTGGAGTTTAGTTTTTCTCCACTTCCGTTCTGCTTTCCTAAACGTTGAGTCAGAGGTCTTTACCATCATTGTGCTCCTCCACGGTGTTCGCCTTCTTGGTCGCCTCAAGATTGTCTTCATTTTAATGGGAGCGACAGCATTCATGACATTTGAGATTTTACAGGTGAAATTCTCCAAAAGTTCATCAACTGTCTCAGCATTCAGTTTGTGGCACAGCTATGGTCTCCATAAACTTAGTGGCGGTACTCTCACTTCTGTACCTTTTCTTAAAAGACATAGAGGTTGTCTGAACTTTTGGAAGAATCTGTAATTCAAAGAATACACAAAAGTGGTCAGAAATAGCCATATCCTTCATGTCAAATGATTGTTTGCACTGAAATAATGACTTAAAAATAAGAGCAATACCATTGCCAACTTTATGTCCCTTGTAATTACAGGGATGAAAATTGCCTGATCTCCATTGGGGTCTGACCTATTCTTTATTTTGCAGATAAGAGTCTTCATGGGTGCAGGAGTGGCCTTTCGCATCTTAGTGGTTGGTGGTTTCAGGCGAGGGGGGATGGGAGGAAGATCTTGTCGTATTATGAGAATTTTGTTTCACAAAAAAAGTCTTAATTTTCTAATAATGAAGTCATAGCATTAGAATTTAGAAAAAAAGTCTACATTTTCTGAGAATAAAATACTAATATTAGGAGAATTTATTCTGTAGAACGTCTGAATTTCTAATATCACGTGTTCAAATACGCGTGCAATTAAAAGTTGTAACATTCTGTAAAAAAAAAGTTTTTTTTTTCCCAGAATGCATTTGCAATATTAAAAAAAACAAAACAGAATAGACGGTGAATTTTTTGTTGTTGTTGTTGAACAAGTATATATATATATATATATATATATATATATACATACAAAATAGGTAAATTTGATGCTCAACAGATTTTCAATTCCCAAGGCTATAAGAATATATTAGAGATTAAATACAACAATAATGACTCCTCCCTCCGGAGAATAATGGAACACAGACATTGCACGGAAGTACATGACAGAGTAATTACACTAAAAAACCTGTGTCACATGCATCATCATCAGCCATTCACTTATCTGACACACACACACGCAGGCACGCACAAGCCCCCCCCCCCCCCCACCCGCGTGATGTGTTACTTGCATGGTCATTAAGTGCATCGACGGCGGGACCATATCGACATATATGATGGAAGAGGATAAAAAAAAAAAAATTTCTTGAAAAAAAAGAAAGAGTTTTTGTTATACAAGACAGTAATTCCCAACCAGTGTGCTGTGAGAAGTCATCAGGTGTTCTACTGGAATTTATCCAATTTCATTTAATCGGTCGGAAAATGTATTATTTACTAATAGTTAACTAAATATTTACCCATGTAATTTTGTTGACCTATCTATGCTAGCAACATATAGTGACAAGCAGAACAATTACATGTTCTTCCATTAAACGGCGGGTAAATAATTAATCCATGTATCCACCATGTTTATTTCCTGATGTAAATGTGCCTTGGCTCAATCAAGATTGGGAAATACTAAAGATAATTTTATTTTTGTAAAACAAAAGACAGAAATCTCACTTTCTTTCTTGGAAATTGCAAAATAGGCAAAATAATAACCCTAACCCCTAGTCATTACAAAAATAAAAATATTTGTCTCTTAAGATCATGACTTTATTCTTATTGATTTCTAACTTTTTGTGATTACTTTTATATATATATATATATATATATATACAATACAGCTGTTCCGCTCAAATGTCGACTACAATCTTGCAAAACTGCAACTTTTATTCCTTCTCAGAAATATGACTTTTTTCTTTACTTAAGAAATACGACTTAATTCTTGTAAAATGTCACATTTAAAACTACACACGTCTTTTTCCTCATAAAATTCTGACGTTGTCCCGAAAAAATAGCAACTGTCTCTTGTAAAATTCAGCCTTTTTTCTCTTGTAAAATCCCAACTTCCCCCTCATAATAGTATAACTTTTTCCTCGTGACATTACAACTTTGCTCTTTTCGTGCACTTATATTACATCCTCACACTTCTGATGAGCTGAAGTAAATTCAAATTGAGGTGAGTTGCTGAGCTGTGTACTCGGCGGGGAACTGCGTTCGTAAGAAGAAGAAGAAGAAGACCAGGGCGCTCCCGGCTCACAATGCTTACGATTACACGACCCTCCGGCTGTGTTTGACAATATTTACAGCAGTGCTTGACAAAGGCTGTACACGGCTTCCTGCTCGGAGACAACGAGGCACCTTGCTGTCACCTGTTTACATTCAACGGATGTTAACATAGTCCATGAGCTTGAGAATGGCTTCCCGGTAAATTGGCACTCAGAGGTCGGTATTTATTTGCCCCGTATTTATTCGCAAGGGCTTGTCAACACAGCCACTGCGGCTTGGCTCATTGAGATAATTAGATTCATGGCGGTACTGCTTTTAAACAAACCAAAAAAGGGGTGTGGACCGTGAGCTTCCTGCGCTAATTGTACATACAGGCGCCCCGAGTTCGTGTCCTCTCTCCGCTGGTCTTCTCTCTCTTCACGAACGACTGCACCTGAACGCACCGCAGTCATCGGTCTCAGCAAAGACGGTGACGAGTCTGCGTATCGACAGGAAGTGGAGCGGCTGGAGCTGAACACGCTGAAAACTGGTTTGAAACACTAATACAGGCTTGGAACCCTAATTTGAAAACAGAACCTTGCCTTCAAACCCTACTTTGAAACTCTAACCTACATTTTTGAAATTGAAAAGAAAAGAATTTTATTCTACTTTTAGGGAAATTTGCCATTATCCCAAAAACTCTTCTTGTACAATTATTCCTTCTAAAAATGAGAACTTTTTCTTGTAAAATCACCACTTCACTTAATTCATTCTTGTACACATACAAGAAAAAAACACCTCATAAATGTCAATACATTTAAAAAGGAAATGTTTTTCTCCGTTAATTTGAAACCCTAATTTTAAACCCCAAGCCCATCTTGAAATCCTACTTGCAAACTAGAACCGTTGAACCTTTCAAAATACTAATTATGAACCCAAACCCTTGTAATAATAATGTAATGTAATCTGAACCCTTAACCTTGGTTTGTAACCCTAACCCAGTCTTGAAACCCTAAATTGAAACCCCACATCTGTTTTGAAACACTAACCTTGTTTTGAAACCCTAATCTGAAACCCTAACCTGAATTTGACCCCCTGACTTTGTCTTGAAACTGGAACTCACAAGATTTGAAACCCTAACCAAGGCTTAAAACCCTAACTTTGAAATCCGAACATTGGCTTCAAACCCTCATTTGAGACAACTAACCCAGTAATTTTAAACTCTAATCTTTGTTTGAAACCCTGAACCTGTTTTAAAACCCTCATTAGAAACCCTAACATTGGCTTCAAATCCTAACTTGAAACTCTCATCCACGCTGGAAACCCTGATTTGAAATCCTAACCTTGGCCTCAAACCCTTATTTGAAACTCTAAACCTTGCTTGAACCCCTAATCCATGCTCAAAACCCTAACCAAGGTACGAAACCTTACTTGAAGATACTAACCTTGGCTTGAAACCTTATTTTGAAGACCCTTTTAAGGGACCAAAAAAATGTCTTGTACATTTGACACACCATGGTTGATCAGTGTCGTTAACAAGTTGGCCAAATTTGAATGATTAAAACAAAAACAACATAAAATCACCAATTACATAAAATAAGGCTCCCAAATCATGAAAAATAAGGCCCGCCCTCCACCTGCAGCACTGTGTGGGCGTGTCCGATGAATGCTGTCAATCAAGTACGTGTCAGCCGCAAGCTGACTGTCACTGTGTCTATTAAACGGTTAACTTTCCCTAATGTGTCGCTGTTATGTGGACGCACACACGACACAAGACCAAGTGAGGCGGACGAGCCGACGCCGTACTGGTGAGCTGGCTGCTTCGTTAGCTTGCTACTGAAGGCGCTCGGTACTGATGGAATGGGGAAGGGCCGACTCCTGCCAGAAGTCAGTTCCTCGGCCTAGTTTTAACCCTGCTCAAAAAACAACTGTGGAACTGAGATGGTGAAAAAGAGTTGAACAATATATCTCAACATTTCAGCACTAAATTGTTTTCAGTCTTTGCACGTTTTCTGCACTTATCTATTGTTATATTATAGCATTATACAAAAACTGTCAGTGGCTGAATTGAGAAGTCATTTGCATTATGTAACTCTGTGTGTACACGCACGCACGCACACACACACACTGCCGTGTCCATTGTGAACACATCTCTCATCAAACCGTGGTTGCCGTGCGTCAGCCATATTGTCACGCTCCCTTTGTGGACGCTTGGCTGTGCCTCGTTGCACACGACAGCCACTCCATTGTTGCGCTGTGCACAAAGGGGAGGCCGGGAGAGGGGGGGGGGGTCTCAACAAGCCTTGAAACCTCAAAGCCATCTTAAACCCTACTTTCAAACCCAAAAACTCAAAATTTGAAAGCTATCCCTTGTTTGAAATCCTAACCCTAGGTTGAAACCAGAATTTGAAACCCTAAATTGAAACCTAAAAACTGTTTTCCAAACTTAACTTAGACTTGAAACCCTAATTTGGAACCCAAACCCTGTCTCGAAACAGTTACCCAGGGATGAAACCCTACTTTAGAAGCGTAACCCAGCCAAGAAACCCTAATTTAAATCCATGTATGGATGTTTGAGTTTCTCCTCCACTTGTGACAGCTGCTTCTTGTTGTCGTCTCCACACGCACGCACGGACGGTTTCATCTGCTCAGTCTTTTCCCCTCTTTCGTGAGATGGCTACAAACACACATTTCCTGGACTAAGAGCTCATTCATCATATTGAATGAATATAAACATCTTCTTTTGTGTACTTACGGGCGACTGTGACAAAATGCCTCAAGACCATCAGCGGAATTGCGAGTGATGCATGTGTCTGTTTTTTTGTGCGAGTCTGTGTGTGCGTGCGTGAGCATGTGTGTGTGTGCGTGTGCATGCCTGTGAGTGTTATCAGCACGGAACATGTGTCTCAGAATATTTTCCGATACTTTTGAGTCATTCGTGAGAAATTTCTATTTTGTCTTTTTCCAGATGCCACACATCCTGTATTGCTGTCACAGGAACGTATTGTTGTTATTATTAATGTCATTAATAATCATTTTGTATTCATGATGGAAATACAGTACTTTGTCTACTGTAGTGGTTATATTAGGCCTACTGTCAGCGGCGGTTTAATTACTACTACAAAAATATTTATTTATTTATTTTTAAGCAATGTTAGCATTATATGATCGTCAACCTTGGTTTTCATCATATGGATTATTAGCATTACCATGACTTAAAAATATGTATATTGGTAGCATTAGCATCATTTAACAAAGACTTTGTTATTAGTACTGGTAGAATTAGTGATGAAATTACTAGCATTTGTATTAGAATCCACATTGGTATTGTTAGGATTAGTGTAAGTAGTATCAAAAACATTTTTAGCATTAGCCTATCGCAGTTGTCCAATGAAAGCACGTGATGTAGGTTCTAAATGTATCATTTTTGTTTTTGTCAAAACAAACAAACAATAAAATGTATTTTTGTTTTTTTTACTTAAAGGAAATACATTTAATTATTTTAGTATTAGCATCCACATTATTTAGTCCATCCAGGGTCACGGGCGCACTGGAGCCAATCCGAGCTCTCTTCGGGCAGGAGGCGGGGTACACCCTGAACTGGTTGCCAGCCAATCACATTATTTAGTTCCGCTTACTTTTTGCATGATTTAGCATTAGCATGATTGCTTTAATATCATTTGTATAACAATGTGTAATATTATTAGACGTATGAGTGACGTTTGTTTCTTTTATTACTAACATCAGTATTTATATAATAAGATGTATTGGATTGATGATTAGTAATTATTATTACAATATTAGTGTTAGCTTCGACATTGTTGTTGGTATTATTCTTATGTAATAAATTAATATTTGTAGCAACTGGGTTTCCAATACATCAATAAACACACCCCTTCCCAAATAATAATAATAGTATGATTTATTCCCTTGTGGAACAGGATTTTTTTTTGTAATAACAAATATGAAATATGCCCGAGGGCTTTATTTAGCGCTGATTTTCCATCACTGTTGTAAATTACAGCTCTGCGCAGCAATTGCGGCGACATTAAACGTGGCGAGAGATATACCTGTGCGAGGATTACAAAGCGTATCGGAATAAATCAACGTTCTTTTCTGACACCAGCCCGCTAGTATGTGATGCGGTATGTGCACGGAATGCAAATGTGTAGTTTGGTCTAATTGCTGGGATAGTATGCTGCAACCAACGTGTGTGATAGATTGTGTCTCAGATGACACTGGCGTTTATTCCCCAAAATCGATCCAATCGGAAGAAAGTTTTGCCTAAACTGATACCTTATATGTATGTGTGACCATCTGACACAGGGTACAGAATTTCTCCATATTGTGGCTCGGAGGTGCTTATCAACTTAACTGCAGAGGGGGGAGGCATCTACAGTGAAGCCCCATTTTTCCAGCAGGGTTTGTTTCAGACACACCTGTGTTACTGTAGGTGAAAATCCCCAGTTATAGAGACCATTTTAAAAGACATTTTGAAAATAGTGTTGCCCCTCCAATATGCTTTCAACACATTTACACTCAAAGTTAATAAAACATTTTTTTTTAAATGGGCCACTATCATATAACATCACTTTCAGGAAACAAAACAAAGACTCGCTCTAACAGTTCTCCTAAAAAGAGGCAAAGTTTACTTGCTTGAAGTTGTTTATTCGTCACTCCCAGTTGAAGTTTACTGTAAAACTGACACCAAAAAACAAAAACAAAAGAGAATTCAGCTTGTCCGCTAGCTCAATGTTAACATATTATGCAAAATGCCATACACGGGCTGACGGAAAGTTGCACTAATATTATGGTAATTGTATCTTTTTTTCCCACCTAATATTTTAACATTATACTCTCATTGAAGGGAACACGCCAATCAGCCAATTAACCTTAAGTGGTGTTCTCACACTCAGACTGGATTCATTTACTCTTGATAATGATTTCTTATCAGGTGGACAATGAAGTTAATTATAGTTTACCGGCAAAAGAACAAGGAGTGGCTATAGGAAAGGGTTAACAGGCACTGTGCTACATGACTCACACACACACACACACACACACACAGCCTGTGTTGCTACTATGAAAGTCGTCACCATGGCAATGAGATGAAGCCTTTTCCCCCCCAATGGGATGGAATGACTCCACTTGATTCAAATTACATTTCTTTGTTTGCTCCTTTTGCCCTAAAATGAGAAAGCTATTCATAATGAATATAGTTCATCATAAATACGTGTACCGTATACCCCGCGGTGACGGTCTGCGCTGTGCCCTGTCGTAATAAACCCTTCTCTCTGATTAAAACCTCTAAATCTGTCCAAAAATAATCAAGCCTCGACAGGACAGGAGTTCATCCGTCCCGCTAAGTGGGCCCTCTCTCACTCGCGGCGAGTGCCGGGCTCCGATAAATCAAGAGGCTATCTTCCGAAAGCAATTTATTACTTCGAAATCCCACAAGTCAAGGTAGTTTTTCAAAAGAAATGTACAAATCCATAGCAATGAAAAAGTCATCTGTTCTTGTTCAATGGGACTGGAGTGCCTATGAAAAAAATATCCAACTAAGAACTTATGGTTTACTTTTTAGCTACTTTGTAAAAAACTTTGCAAGGCCAATGAGAAATTTTGGGTGTAGCGGTAAGCCAGAAATCAAGGTTGGGCACGTACCTTGGTTTTAAAGAAAAGCAAAGCAAAGCAAATGTATTTATATAGCGCATTTCATACACAAGGTAACTCAATGTGCTTTACATGATTGAAAGCATTTAAAAACAAAGAAAAAAAATCAGCTTACAAACATTTAAAACAAATGGAAAAAAAATACAAAATAAAAATACAATTAAAACAGCATACAGTGCAAGAAATATCATTTAAAAGTGGAAATCCTCTAAAAAGCATGGGAAAAAAGAAGAGTTTTTAACCTAGACTTAAGAACCTGCACACTTGGGGCTGATGTCACTTATGTTAGCAACTTATTCCATTTGTGTGCAGCATAATAGCTAAATGCAGCTTCACCATGCTTGCTTGGGACTCTGTGCTCCACTATTTGACGTGAATCTGTCAATCTCAGAGCCCTACTAGGTTTATTATATTCCATTAGCATTTCATTCATGTATTCAGGACCTAAACCGTTTAGTAATTTATAGACCAGTAGCAGAACTTTAAAATCTATTCTAAAGCTGACTGGAAGCCAGTGTAAAGACTTTAGAAATGGAGTAATATGCTCTGACCTCTTTGTTCTGGTCAGAACCCGAGTTGCAGCACTCTGAATGAGCTGCAGCTGTTTAATGCTCTTTTTACGGAGTCCAGTCAGAAGACCATTACAATAGTCAAGTCTACTTGAGATAAAAGCATGGACGAGCTTCTCCTGGTCTGCTTGACACATGCAAGCCTTCACTCTGGATATGTTCTTCAGATGGTAGAAGGCAGTTTTAGTAACTGATTTGATATGACTGTTGAAAGTCAGGTCGGAATCTATCAGAACACCAAGGTTTCGGACTTGGTCTTTGGTTTTTAAAGAGAGTGACTCCAGGTATTTACTAAGAGCAATTCTCTTTTCTTTATTGCCAAAAACAATTATCTCAGTTTTGTTGTGGTTTAATTGAAGAATATTTTGCCTCATCCAGATATTTCTCTGTTTTAGACACTGACACAAAACCTCAATTGAAATATTTTTTTTCTGATATTTTTGTCATGTTTGTATCTGTCAGTATATATATATCCACTGTATTTATGTATTGTATTGTATGTAATGTATTTATATTAGCATATATTTTAAGATGATTGCATTTTTCCATTTAATATTTTTGTATTTTACTCTCGAGCAAATATATTGCCGTATATGTACAGTTTTATTATGATAATGCTGCTATAATTTGTCTTTTTGATATTTCTGTCAAACTTGTTTACTTTTTAAAAACATTTTCCTCCAATATATTTGTTAATTATTTGTCTCATTTGTTTTGCCAAAGAATTGTGTTCCGTTTCTCCCGTTTTTACTTGATTTTTGTCTTTCAGCAAACATTTCTTTGTTTTTCTTTGAGGAATTTCTTCCACTAAAATGTTTGGTTTTTTTCCCCCCTGAATATTTGCATATTATTTTTCTGTCCAATATTTGTACAAATATGTTTGTAATATTTTGAGCATTTTTGCTTTGACTGTCTGGGTAGTGTCCAAGTGTACTTCATGTTTTGACTTTTTGTTGTTGTTGTTGATAATATTGCGACTGCTTTAATTGTAATTGTACTGAAACCCTGAGAGGCATTCCACAGCAACTACATCCTTATTAGTATTCACTCCATCAAGTACAGTTGCATCGTTGCATAGTAATTAAAGGGAGCTTGTTTTAAAGAAAAGCCTCCTGAGGGACAAACGGGGACAATTCAAATCGATGCCGTCCCATTGATTCAGCCCTCCAAAATCAATCAAATTTGCCGTTTTGTTTGTCCGATTATGTTGATTACATCAAGCGCAAACGTGCGACAATGTCACCGAGGACTGGCGGCGCTTGTCGGTGTTACCGCAGACATGCCTCTGGCACATTTAATAAGTGATCTCTTCACCCCTTTTGGGACTCTCCGGGCCTGTAATGAGATAAGGAGGGACATTATCTTGATTAAAATCGATCCCGATTGGATTACACAACGGGCTGCATTCCCCCGCTCATTTCAACTCGCTTTACAAGGTACTGACAGATGTAGATTTGATTCTACATCATAAGCACTAACAAATGAATCCGTGTCGGATCATGTTGAGTTGAATTTTTCATGTAACATTTAAAGTTGCAGAGAAACGCAAAATATATGATCTATAAATGCAATTTGGTTTGTTTTGCTCATCAGTTTGTGGAAAAAGACTTACGGTACAGCCTTTGAATGGGAAATCTAAATTGACGCCAAGTGTAGTCTGAATCTGATCTGGATTGAATTTCATTTGACAGATTCTGACACGCATAAGTGAATCAACCTGTTTTGCTTTTGGGGGGAAACTTATTTGTGCATGACGTCACACAAGACCTTAGCGCACCTGGCTAGACTTCGGTTCAGCGAAGTGACAGTCAACGATCAACGTTTTGGTTTTTCTTTGGCTTTTTGTGACCTCGGTTCAGCGGGCATCGACTCATTTTGCTTTTTCTTTGGCTTTTATTGCAAAACACGTCTCCGTGTATGACGGACGTCACGTGAGACTTCAGCGTATGTCACAAGACATTAGTTCAGTGAGCATCGAAATGTTTGGCTTTTTCTTTGGATTTTTCTAGCTTCTTTTTGCAACACTAATTTGTCACAGGAGATCATTATTCATGCACATGAGACCTCAGTTGAGCGAGCGTCATGTTTTTGCTTTTTCTTTGGCTTTTTGTGGCTCGTTCAGCGACAGATCCGCTCAATGAGCGTCAATCTGCTTTACTTTTTGCTCTGGCTTTCTTGTGCCTCTTATTCGTGTATACGCAAAACGGCAAATATTTGTCCAATTCGGTATGATTTCTTCATGTAGATTTTTAAAAAAAATAATAATTAATTATAATAAATACATATCACACGCGGTTCTTCGTGGGGGGGGGGAACAAATAGAGGATGAAATTGTGTTAAAGAATGGTGATGATGCACCGGAATGGTGCGAAGAAGAAGGTGAGCGTGAATCCGAGGATGGGAGGGGAGGAAGGTGAGTCAAGAAAGGGAGGGAGGAAGCAAAAAGGGGGCCAAGTACACTATCTTTTTCTTTTTTTCCTGTCCCGTACCCGCCTCACTCAAACTCAACCTCGTCCTCATCCTCGCAGCTTCTACTTTGGTCCGTCTTCCACCTCCTGCAAGCGCAGCCGCTTTTCTATTTCTTTTTTTTTTTTGGTTTTGTTTTGTTTTTGGTTTAAGAACCATGGAGAGCGCCGCAGGCAACCTCTCGGACGCGGATTACGGGCTCCAAATGGCCGCCTTGTATAACAACAGCGGCGGCTTGTGCCGAGGCAACGTGAGCTCCAACGGCAGCGGGTGCGAGGGGGAGCGCGCACCGAGCGGCGAGCAGGACTACGGCGACGCCAACCCGGTCATCATCGCCATCGTCATCACGGCGGTCTACTCCATCGTGTGCGTGGTGGGGCTTGTGGGCAACGTGCTCGTCATGTACATCATCGTCAGGTACGCGTGCCTTCTTTGTTTGTTTGCTGTCGAGTCAGCGGGCGCTTGTGCGTAAAAACTCGCCGGGAGTTGCGCGCCGATGGGACGGGGACCCTCTCGCCGTTCTCCCCACTGCATGGGGGGCTTGGGGTTGGGGGGGGTGGTCGGTTCTCTGTACTTGCTCGAGCAGCTTAGACAGGTAGACCTCCGCCAAGGCAAAACTAAGCTCGTACTATTGCTTATTCATCTGAAAATCGTGTGTCAGTCGTGTGTGTATGACGTCACACGCTAGACGTCACCCCGGTTAGCTTTTTCCTTCGAGTTTGACGTCACGTGAGACCTTGCACACCTCACTAGACTTCAGTTCAGTGAGCGTTAACCAGTTTTTCTCTTTTTTTTTTGTTGCTTTCTTGCAACACTTATTTGCACATGTATCTCAAAAGACCTCAGTTTAGCGAGCATCACCCTGTTTTGCTTTTTCTTTGTCTTTTGTGTGTGTGTGTGTGTGTGTGTATTTGAAATTTGTACCTCTCTTGACTCTTAGTCCAGGGGTCACTGACTTGTATGGCTTTTTCTTTGGCTTTTTTGTTGTTGTTGTTGCAAAAATCAAAGACGACATCACGCAAAAACCTCAGCGTACATTGCTGGATTGCAATTCAGCGAGTACTACCCTGTTTGGCTCTTTTTTGTCAAACTTACTCTAAAAAAAATGACATTAGTTGAAGGTTGGCTTTTTCTGTGGCTTTTTTAGTGGCTTGTTTTTTGCAAAATTAGTCATGTTTCACCTCAGCTTTTTTTTTTTTTTACACTTACCGCAAATGAATGCACACAGGCTTTCACCAAAAGTGTTGTTTTTTTTAATTTGTCTTTTTCTGTCTTGTTTTTGAAACACCTATTCACATGAGACCACTAAACCTCAGTTCAGTTAGCATAATAAACTGTTGTTTTATTGCTTTTCCTTGACGTTTACAACAATTATTCCAAATGAAAGACAGCTATTGTGCTCCTGACCTCAGTCCGCCTCATTAGATGTCTACTCAGTGATCACATATTGTTTTATCTGTAATAAAGGAGGAGTTTGCATTTTTCGATTTTATTATTATTATTATTTAGAAACCATCGCACCCGAGGAAGAACAACCTATTTGAAATAGAAGACATGACCGATGAGGTGTCAATAATTAGCCGTGCACTTGTGAGCACACTCATAGTCGGTCACTGTCACACCACGCAGCCTCGTGCTGACCTGTCAACTACGGCTTCAGGAGCTTTGCTGAAACTATTTTAAACTATTGTATACACCTCTGGGGGAAAAAAAAGAATGCCAATCCTCATTTGCTTACAACTGGTGTGATGTGAAGTGGCAACATTTCTGCTCGACAGGTATGCTTATCGCATTTTTTTTTTTTTTTAAATAATTAATTTTAAATTCCAACAACCTAAACTTCAAACTGAAAAAAAACATATTAGCATTATTGTAATATATGTCACGCTGCTAATGTAGCAGCCGTGGCTAACGTCCGCGTGATAATGTTAGCGTAGTCTTGCTAGTACTGCTATTTTGTTGACGCTGGTCAGCTTTCTCTTTGTTTAAAAGTCGGTATTAGTAAAGTGAAGCTACATTTGGATCTTTTAAAACTGCCAACTTCCCCTTTAGCAGTGGTTAAAGTATTTTAGGAATTATAATTAGGAATATAATATAGGAGTATAATATAGGAGTATAATTAGGAATGTTCAAATGTTCTTTAACCGCCTGTACAGTTAAAGTAAGATTGCGCAACGGATTATTTCGATGTCAATACAGTTTGCTTTTGAGGTTCCACTGTATTACCTCAATTGGACGCCATTTTAACGTTTATGGGTTCATTAGCTGGGCTATAAAGTTAGCAGACCGCTTTTCCGCTGTCATAAACACACTTCAGCATGCGTGTCTGCACACACACACACACAGAAACACACACATACGCACACACACTTGGCTGCCTGTTGGAATCAGCATCAATGCTTATTTCACGACCGCTGGGCGGACGTCAGGTGACAGGTGGGCGGTCCTGAGTGCGTTCCCACAACACGCTTGAGTGATGGCGAAGCGAAAGCTCCTAAGTGTCCCCCTTCCTCATTTATCACCTGCTTTTCTGAGCTTTGCATTAAGAAACAAAAAAAGTAAAACTCATGCAGCGCCAGGGGGCAAACATACTGTATGGCATTTGTACGTACGCTATCTTAAGACATCTCGCTGGTTTGTTTGCTCTGGATCATGACGCCCCATTCGCGTAGCTAAATAAAGGACGCGAAGAGTTAGAAACACGAGAGAACGCATGTAGACCTCCATCAATGATTAACCACATGCATAATCAAGCAATTATTCTCAGTGGCGCTTAGCAACAGTAACTGACTTGATTGAGATATTCCTGTGCCTGCGAGATAGCGACCCCATTATTCTGATTGGGAACTTTAATAACGAAGCACCATTTTAATTTACTTTAGTTAACAAACAGTGCAGTGCAATCACATGTAAGTCTAAGTCTAGGCTACAGTGGATATAAAAAGTCTACACACCCCTGTTCAAATGCCAGGTTTTTGTCATGTAAAAAAAAGAAATGAGACCAAGAGAAATCATTATTTTAAAATTCTATCATATACTGTATGTACCCTATAACCTGTACAACTCAAATGAAAAAAAACATCTTTTTGAGAGGAGAAGTAAAAAAAACAAACAACTGAGATAATGTTGCTATACATGTGTGCACGCCTTCTTATACCTGGTGATGTGGATTTGCTCGGAATTAACCAATCACATTCAAACTCATGTTAAATGGGAGTCAGCCCGTGCAACATAATTCAATTGAATCGGGCACGTTATAGGTTGCATTAATGGTGGGAAAAAAAAGTTGTTGAATGATTTATCTTGGTCTCATTTTTAAATCACAAAAACCTGGCATTTAAACTGGGGTGTGTAGACTTTTTAAATCCACTGTAAGTCGACAGAACATACAGGTTTAGGTCTCTATAGAACATAAACATGGACACATCAAATTATGAAGCGAATGGAAGTCTAAAACACGGGCAGACATAACATTGTGGAGCAATCACGCCAGAGCGAGTCTCAGTCTACATCAACAGACCATAAACATGGACATAAACAACATTGTGAACCAATTAAATGTCAGTGTCCAAGTTTCATACTTGGATGTATAGTGTGGGGTGATCACATACTGTATCAGACTCTAAGAAAAAGTTGAAACATAGACGCATAAAACATGGTGCAGCAATCACATGACGGTGATTTAGAGCACATAAAGGTCTAGGTGTCGCCTACAGAAAAATATGGACACACACAACATTGTGTGGTGATCACATATCAGACTAAGTCCAAGTCTAAACATGGATGCACACAACATTGTGGAGAGATTACAGTACCTAACAAGGTCTAAGTCGACAGAACATCAAGGTCTAGGAGTAGTCTACAGAAAAATATAGACACACACAACATTGTGGAGCGACTATATATCACAGTATTAGTCTAAAACATGGATGTTCATAACGTTATGGAGTCCAAGTTTAAAGCTACAGAATGTAAACATGGAAGCGCAGCACCAGCGTTAGTGAAGTCTTCCCAACATGGACGCACACAACATTGCGCAGTGGTTACATGTCAGAGTCCAAGTCTAATACTTGGATGTACACAACATAGTGGGGCGATCACATATCAGACTCCAAGTCTAAACATGGACACAACATTGTGAAGTGATCACTTGTCAGAGTCTAAATGTACATCTACAGAGCATAAATCTGGGCACACAACATTGTGGAACAATCACATGTCAAAATCTAAGTCTACAGTGCATACAGTCAATGTGGATGCACACACCTGCTTTAGTCCTCAAACAAGGTTCCTGACCCATTAGAGTTCTCGATAAGTAAAGGATGTGCACTAATGTGAGACAACATTTCCTTGCTTTACTTCCACAATCAGTGTTAACAGCCTTTTAGCTAATGGTGCATTGTAGACATTTCCTGGGGAATTTAAAAGAAAAGAAAAAAAAATGCGCATCCTCACTTTTACGCTGGTGGTCTGGGATGCAATCTGACCAGATTAAATAGAGATGAAAGTGGGTGAGTAAGACGTTCCCGTGGCAACCCTTAAGGCCATAAAGGGTAACGAGTGGCCTCTCGCTCTTTATCTCCTTGTACGTCCCCTCTTACTTCCCCTCATGCCTGTCCTCAAACTTTCTCGTTAGCAAGCGTTGAGTAAATAAACAAATAAAAAAATCAGTTGCAGTCAGCTGAGTGGGAAGTGCTGGCTTGGAGTGGGGCTTCTTGTTACCATGGAAACAGTGGAAAGCGTTTCGAGGGCGTGCAAAATGGGTATGTGCAACATCACTTCTTCCACCCCTAAGACCCCTCTTCAGCTCTCGGTATGTAAAAAGAAAAGAAAAAAGCTGGAGTTACACTCACATTTGAGCCTCCGTGTTGTTTATGAATTATGAAAAGTATCCCACTGGCAAGACAAATGTCACCCTCTGTGAGGTTGCAAAGTCAAAAACATGAAAGTGCACAACATTGTGGAATGACCTTGTGCCAGAGCTTTAGTTTACAGACCACAAACATGGGCACACACAGTATTGTGGAGTGATCACATGTCAGAGTCTAGTCGACAGAACACAAACATCGTGGGGCAATCACGTCGGAATCTAAGACGAATAAAATGGACACGCACACCTTTGTGGAAAAAAACATGTGGTACTCCTAATTCTGCAGAACATAGATATGGAAACACACAGCATTGTGGAACAAGCATGTCATTGTCTAAGACTAAAACATTTATGCACACAACATTGTGGAACAATAAGGTCAGACGAATTCTTCAGGCCATATACAGGGACACGCACGACATTGTGGAGTGATCACAGGTCAGACTCTAAGTTAACAGAACATGAACATAGACACAACACTGTGGAGAAATCACTGAGTCTAAAACATGAACGCACGCAGCACTATGGAGTGATCACGTCAAACTAAGTCTATAGAACATAAACATGGACATACAACACTGTGGCGCAATCACCCTTGAAAGTCTGAGGCAAAAATATGAACAATGTGGAACGATCACATCTTAGTTTTTAAGTCTAGTCAACAGAACACAAATATAGACACAACATTGTGGTGCAATGATGTCAGAGTCTAAAACCTGGATGCATGCAACCCTCAGACTGGCAAGACAAATGTCACCCTCTGCAGAGTTTCCAGGCAGAGGGGGCTTACTTTTTCGAAATGAGCACATTTCCATGAGGATTTTCACGTGGGCATCCATCCATCCATCCATTTTCCGAGCCGCTTATCCTCACAAGGGTCGCGGGAGTGCTGGAGCCTATCCCAGCTATCTTCGGGCAGCAGGCGGGGTACACCCTCGACTGGTTGCCAGCCAATCGCAGGGCAAATACAGACAAACAACCATTCGCACTAACATTCACACCTCGGGGCAATTTAGAGACTTCAATGAACCTACCATGCATGTTTTTTTCGGATATGGGAGGAAACCGGAGTGCCCGGAGAAACCCCACGCAGGGACGGGGAGAACATGCAAACTCCACACAGGCGGGGCCCGGGGATTGAACCCCGGTCCTCAGAACTGTGAGGCAGACGCTCTAACCAGTCGTCCAGCGTGCCTTCACGTGGGTATTCCATTCATAATCCCGTTTGAAAGTTCCAAACACACAGTGGGAGTAAAGTCACTGTCACTTATTGCTTCTCTTGAGAGCCGCCAGTAAACAAAAGCACAGATGTCTGGGAGACATCCAAACTGATGGCGTGTTGTTCTAAATTGCTGCCAAAACTGTAATGGGAAGTGCCATTAAGTTGTTTATGTGTCCACCGTGAGCAGGATCTAAAGCGAATTCAGTTTACACAAAAAGTAATGCACTTATATTTAGACAAAAGAAACATTTTAAAATGGGCGCAACATTGTGAAGCGATCAAAAGTAAAACATGGACACACACAACATTGTGGAACAATAATAAGTCCGACTCGAAGTCTACGGAACATACGCATGGACACGCAACATTGTGGAGCAATCAAATTTCAGAGCACAAGAGACTAAAACATGGAAACACAAAACATGGCGGAGCAATCATGTTAGAGTCTAAAGCCTACAGCATGTAAACATGGACACACAATATTGTGGAGCTGAGTGTAAAGCAGTGATGCACTCAAAGTCTTGGTCTAGTCTACGCAACATAAATATCAACAGACACAACATTATGGAATATTCAAATGTCCTCTTTGATGCCACGGATGTGTGTAAATGCCCAACACATAACATGGCGCAAATAGATGTTTTTCCCCCCTCAGGTATCATCAATCATTTTAATTACCTACTGAACGTCCACAGGCATTGAGATTGATCCTTATTTATATTTAATACAGATCAGTATTTAACTTGTGAAATGGCTTGTTTACTTTACCTTAAAGTGTTGCTTTTTGTTGTTATTTCTTAATGTGTGTTTTTCCCTATGTTGCTGTTACGATTGAGCCTTATGACCTCTGCCTAGCAACAAGTGACGTATGCGGCAGAGAGGAATCTTGGGAATGGACGATATGCATGACAACACTGAGCATTTCCGGTGAAAAGGGTTAGTTGGCGTATCACTTGCCGCTGTCCATATGTTTCTAGCTACTGGGATTCCATCTGACTGAAATATAACCTCATTTGTTAAATGTGTAATAAAATAGGGTTATATATTCAATAGTTGAGTGCAGGTACTTTTCAAGTTTGAAATGTCATCAAATGTCCGAAGCATTCATGCATGGCAGCTACATGCTAATTACGCTAGCAGTCTGCTTGGCATTCATTCAAATGTGAGAAGAAAAAAAAAACATATTTCACTCATTGTATTGTTACAATTGCCAGCATTTTGTTCCTGGGCCTTCAGTGAGAACCAAACTAATGCACCTCTTAATACCACTATCATGGCGCAATTTCAAAAAACATTAACAATTTCTTAAAGCGCAATACGACAGCACAAAATTGGGCCACGTAGAGCATCTGGAGCAGTTCCGAATCAATATTTATCTGATAACATGACAAAAATATTGTCCCACTTTTCTCTCCTTGCAGCAATTGCTGAGGCTCAGTAACTGCTCCTGCTGCTTTTTTTTTTAGACGCATAAAGGCAGGAAAGGGGGTTCTACAGTACAGGGGCCATTACATGCGTGTGTGTGTGTGTGTGTGACTGTGTACAAGAGAGAGTAATAAGGCTAATTTGTGACATGCACATATGTGTGTGCGTCTTGATCGTGAAATCATTTTGTGAGGTCTCGCCGGTCAAGGTGCGCAACCTCCAACTCTTCTCCTCAACAGGGCACGGCCGCACGTCTGCTTTGTTACCGTGGCAACAAGCGGGCAAACTCTCTTACCCATTGGGATAAATTGCTCAACGCAACAACAACACAAAGCTGGTGCTTTTTCAATACGATGATTACTGCAGTTTCAATAATTCACTCGGAGTTGGGCAGCGTTTTGAAATGGTCGGCAGCTTTTTAGTCATTCATGGGTAATCATGCTGGAAAACTACGTTTCCTTTGATCGCTTCATAATAAGGCCTCGGCTTCAATCAATGTCAGAAATGAACTTGCAGAATAATGACGGAGGTAATCGAAAAATATATTCATATGTGGTACCATAAGACATTTCCCCACAAGTGTTTGGGAGAGTTTGTTATGGTCCACTGAAAGCAAGGTTGAACCTTTTAGCCATGATTCCAACAGGTATGTTTGCAGCAAATACAACACTGCACATCATCAGCATCATCATCATCATCATCATCATCATCAAAAGAATGTCATACCTATAGTGAAGCATGGTGGTGGCAGCAACATGCTTTGGGGCTGTTTATCTTCAGCATGAAACTGGGCACTTAGTCCCGGTGGAGGGAATTATGAACAGGCAGTCAGTGTTAGCACAAAACCTTCAAAGCAAAAAATGGTCAAGGAAAGCCTACTAGAACAGCTGCACTTTAAAATGTGGATGGTATGTGCTAACTCCCATTTAACATGAGTTTGAATGTGATTGGTTAGCTCTGAACACAGCCATGTCCCAGATATAAGAGGGTGTGCACACTTCTGCAACCACATGTTCTCAGTTGTTTTCTCTCTTGAAAAGTTTAGAAATGATTTATCTTGGTCTTTTCTCTCATATCACAAAAGCCTTGCATATGAACAGGGGTGTGTCGACTTTTTATATTCACTTCACACTGCATTATGTATGTATGTGTGTGTGTAATATATATATATATATATATATATATATATATATATATATATATATATATATATATTATGAGATTTGCCCGTTTTGTCCATTATTGTTATTCTTGTGTCTACATTAAACAAAATGATAAAATACTATAATTATAATGCTGAGAATTTGTGGGTAATTGACGCGGGCTCATCCCCCTTTTTCTTTCATATCAATTTATTAAATCATAAATGCTTATTTGGGCTTTTAATTGAACACATTTCTTTTCCATTCAAAAATAAAAATTACATTTTTGGGCTTTTGTTTCTTGCTATGATGTAATTAAAAAATATATTTTCTTTTGTTACTAACTAACTACATGACTTATTATATGCGCAATTACGCAATTACTCCTCACTTATTATGCTTTTTTACTTCATTTACCATTATTATTATTGTACTTTTTCCAGGCTAAAATATAGCATTACTTAAGAGTAAAAGCTTCACCTGTTGCCTTGGCAAGGGCCTTCATGCAGAGAGAGAACAGTATTGCAGACAATTTAATAATAACTTTATTAAATAATTTTATTTTGGGTGCCAAAATGCATAAATATAAATATAACTATAAATGTACTTCTTTCTTTCCATTTTGACTTTTGATGGTCTAGTGTATGTTTTTTGCCTGGAGTAATTGAGATTGAGGCTGCCAGCAGATACAGGCATTTGCTAAAAGACATTGTGGCGTTTGACCTTGAGTATTTAATGAATGCATATTGAGCTCCCTGCATAGTCCCATGCCTTACTTGTTGATGGATGCTGTCGCTAAATGTGATTCTCGGACACAAAGGACACAACAAAAGCGGGTCAACCTTTCCTGTGGGCGACAGTCGAAATGGCTCTTTGAGTATGAAAGGTTGCTGACCCCTGCGTTATATGATGGCCACATTTTGATTGCTATGGGGTACATTTTGCAATCTGAACAAAATAGAGGGTGACCAGCATGTTCCACTGTTGTACGCGAGCGTGGGTAGACGACGATGATTGCATGAGTGCCTTGTCCGCCAGAATGCAATCAACATGATAAACGACACTAGCTTAGCGCTAATGCGACGACAAATAACTTTTCACAATGTGATCAGGCACCAGCATGTGGGACCCTTTCTCGTCGGCTGAGTTTTTTTATTAGATTCTTTCGGAACCGGGAAAACAGCACTGGCACGGAATACGCATCCCTTGAAGTTGTGCTCCTAAATATTGAATTTAATGGAAACCTACAGAGATGGTTCACAGACTGTGGACCTCCACAATCCACCAGAACCCCTCCGGGTGCATGGATAGTGTTGTTACCGGCGGCAAGAAAATATCAAAACGGCAGCAGCACACTTTCACACTACCATGACAAACGATGTTTAGTGTGCTGCATAACACCAGTCCAGTAGATTAATGGCCCGCCGCTGCAAATTGTTGTGCTCAAGCATGCTTTGGCTTTGTTGAAATGACTGAATTGTGGCAGGCTTGTCGCATTTATGAAGGCTTCAAAGGGATTTTTTTTTTTTTTTTTTTTTGTAAAGGTCCTCAAGGTGCTGCCCAAGCTCAGAAAATTACTGGAGAAAGTGGAATACTTCAGCTTTTTTTTTTTTTTTTTTTGTATGATAACAACATTATGGAGGCTACTAAGGGAGTGTTTTTTGTTAACAAGTTGCTAAGGGAGTTTTTTTTTTTGTAAACAGGTCCTCTCACTCTCCATTATGTCTGTCAAAAGGTGATTATAGTTTAGTATTACTATACGGATGTTGACTTTTTTTTCCCCACACTTAATGTACATAACAGTTAAGAATGAATACCAGCTTGTAACGGCTTGTTGTGGTTTTGGAGGCTTCAAAGGGCTTTTTTTTTTTTTTGGAAAGCTTCTCAAGGTGTTGCCAAACTTCAGGAAGTTACTGGAAAAAGTGCAATACTCCAGCTTTTTCTTAACATTTTTTAACGTGATAAAACCATTGCGGAGGCTACTAAGGAAGTTTTTTGGTAAACAGGTCATCCCCTCTCCTTACGTGCCTGTCAAAGGCTGTATTTTAGTTTTAGTTTCTATACAGTAATTAACTTTTTTTTTAACACTCGAATGACAGTTAAGAATGGATTGCAGGAGGCTTGTCGCGGTTATGGAGGCTTCAAAGAGAGTTTTTTTTTTTTTTTTTTTTTTTTTTTTGGTAAAGGTCCACTCCCTCACTGTTATTTGTCTGTGAAAAGGTGGTTTATTTTACTATATTTTAGTTTTTAGAATGCTAAAAATTAATCACGGCAGTTTTGTCACAGTTATGAAGGCTTCAAAGGGAGTTTTTTTTTTGGTCCTCAAAGTGCTGCAGAAGTTTAGGATAATACTGAAGAAAGTGGAATACTTTTGTAATTTCTTGATGAAGTGATATTACCATTTTTTAATGCTTGTATGACATTTGAAAATGAATTTTGGCATGCTTTCCATGGTTTTGGAGGCTGCAAAATTTTTATTATTATTATTATTGACACATGACTAAATAAAGTGCAATACTGTACTTTTGCTTTGTTTTCTACAGTGACGTTTTTCTTTTCTTTCCCTCCCCCTCCCCTCAACACTTGCATGAAAGTTAACAATATAATTGTTCACGTGGGTCAATGTAACTCAATGTGTGTGGAGTCATTTTGATATTGGCTGGGGAAGAACATATCCTCCCCGGACCCCACATTTAAAAAAAAATTATTCTTGTAGATTTTTATACTTTAAAATGGGTCAATTTCACCCACAACATAATAGGAGGGTTTAAACAACCGTTTTTTAAAATTATTTTTGTTTTTTTTTAATTTTATTTTACATGATTTTTAAAATGTTATTTTACATGATTTTTTAAATTTTATTTTACATGATTTCCTATGGGAACAAAACGTTTCCAAGTCAACCAGTGTGGTCCACTGTAAATCTGCAATGTATCTCTCTCGAACCCGTCTCAAATGCGTTAGGCTCGTGTTTCCGTAATTTAGAACGTCCTCTTTTCAACTCTAATCATCTTCAGCTGGAGTTTATGTGTAATGGATAACAATCATGACCGATGGCGACAAAGTAAAAACAACAGGAGACCGTTTTAAAAGCGCCACACGAAGCTGTGACGTCCTCCTCTTTCTTATTTGCATCATGCCTCATATGCATCTCATTCAAATATCAGCCTGCTCATCATGACTGTTGCAAGAACTCTGAAACACGCCACGTGTTGAGGGCCAACGTCTACATCTTTGGCTTGTGTCTCATAACATTATATGTAATACGTAATTGCAAACAAGGCTGACAACTGTGTGTTTTGTAACAATTACAATATCCAGTGGTGCATGTTGTCCTCATTAGGGTTAGGGTAAGTTGCAACCTATTCCATCTGATTTCGGGCGAGAGGCAGGGTACACCGTGGACTGGTCGCCAGTCAAGTCTACACTCACATTCATACCTATGGACAATTTATACATTCCCTTTTAATCATATTTTATTAGTTTTTTTTCCTACAATACAGCGGTATTTTTCTTCACTAAAAACATGATTTAAAAAAGTGGAATTTTTTTGGGGGGGTGGGGGGGAGCTAGAACAAATTAAGGGCATTTCACTTTTTTTCAATGGGGAAAATTTAAACCCCTAAATCAAGGTACCGCTGTAATATAAAAATGAGAACGCAATGTATGGAAAATGTGTAAAATTGATGTGACGGGACTCACTAAATTTTTATTCTTGCATGAGAGCTAAGAATATTCAAATGTTACTTATAACTTTCTTTTTTTTTTTTTTGTCGCGGGCCACATTGTAGTTACGGTTTCCCGTCGTTATGGTTTCCGGGTCGTTATGACTATAAAACCATATAAATGTTGAACCGCCTCATCATATTATTATATATACACAACAAATTGATGGATAGCTAGTTTTTAAATCAGAAGTGAAGAATAATAAGTTTGTTCAGCAATTGTTGAATTTACTATAAAAAGGGTTTTGGTAAAAAAATAAAAATAAAAAAATAAATAATAATAATAATAATGCTTCCAATATGTCAACATTATTATTTATTGCATATGACCATTTGAAATTTTGGTACAGAGTTTAGCAAGAATCATGGAAGTTGACGCATATGATTTTCTTTTGCAGGCCACATAAAATAAGAAGTTAGAACTTGGAAGTTAGAGTCATTAGTGTAATAGAAATCCAGCACATATTTCTAATATGTGTTTTATATTTCATACAGAGCAGTTATTTAGTACCAAATGAAATCCCCAAATCCCAAATTAGTTCCTCTTTCAAGATGACTCCACTCAATCAGCCTTGTGGACATGAATCGTATTTACCATTTTTCTCCTCTTTGGGCCAATCGGGGTACGACAAGTTGCGCTCTATGAATTGTGTGTCACAACAAGTTGACAAACGGACATGCAGTGGCCAGGAGAAGGAATCTGAACTCAATGCATGCTTGTTTCATAAAAATCTAGCTATATACAGTATATACACTATAGTGCCAAAAGTATTCGCTCACCTGCCTTGACTCGCATATGATTTTAAGTGATATCCCAGTGTTACAATTAGTTTTCCCCACCACATTTGTAGTTTTGTAATATATTTTGGATTTTAGTGGAAAATGTGTGTATTTTTTTTAAAAATATTTTTCATCAAACATTTTTGCATTTCATCTCCACTATTTTGTATTGTTTGCCAAAAATGTTCTAATGACAGGAGTATTTGTATACTTTTTTCCTGATATTTGTCTCATTTGTTCTAACATTTCTGTATTTTTTTATCTAATGCTTTAGTTTTTTCCCCAAATATTTTAGCATTTTGACCAAATATTTGTGTATTTATGTTGAATATTATTGTATTTTTAGATCATTTATAAGTCTTTTATTATTGCTTTGGCTTTTGTACGAGTGTGCGAGTGTACCTAATGTATTGACTTGTGCCACTACTATTAGCAAATCCCTGATGTATTTCTTTTAACAATTTCGTGGCAATCCTGATTAACGAGATCATTTGTCTCACTGTAGCTTCGATAAGAATTTTTCACAGCATCTCTCCTCAGAGGTATTAATTTATTAACAATTTGTTTGTTATTGTGGTCTGTCTTGTTAACGAATACCTCAGAGTGTTAATTTAAGCTCTTGCACAGGATCGCAACAAAACAAATCAAAAATAGACAATTGTGTGGATTTGGACAGTAGTCCCTTTACTATCTGCACGTTTTCTCGTTTGTCTTGAGCCATATATACGTAGCTGTTTTCACCATTGCCTCTGGATCGAGAATTAACTTAACCGGCTATAGTAAATAAACAGTTCATGGTGTACACAACTGCTAAGAGCGCTTTGAACATCAAACACCTGCTGCTATGTTGTGCCGGCTTGGCTCTATTTGGGAAAAATATACACAATGCGACGATGTGCAATTTACTTAAATAACTATGTTTCTTTAATGACAGTAGAAAACGGCATCAACACCGCTCAAGACAAACGCTGTGTTGAAAACTACCAATTGGAGCACAATTGTGCCGGCTGTATTGTGTTGAGTATAAGTCCAAATCCAAAGGCTTCTTCCAAGTATCGGCGTCAGAACAGCGCTAATACACAAATCCATCTCTTGTACCAAAACATGCGCGTGGGGGCACTTTTCAATTTGCAACGGTGCATTTTCGGGTTGAGTCTCTCTCAAACTCCAGCTGAACCAACTGGGCCTTTTACATAATGGCACACCTGTGCTCTGAAAACATATTTCTCAGAATGGAGAAGGAATTGAAATGAAATACATGCTGACCTCCGCTATGACGTTATACAACTAGATATTGTTGAAAACTAATAGCGTTTTTGCCGTGAAAAGAAAAAAAAGGATCCGTAAAAGTTTTTCGGAAGTTGGCCGCAGTTACTACAAAAACACGCTTAAACCAGAACCATTTGGCCCACGAGGGCATTTAAAACCAAGGCCCTTTCTACCGCGCCGTACCACGTGACACGCTATCACCTCAGCTAACCGTCCCCGGACCAATAAAGCT
Organism: Phyllopteryx taeniolatus; assembly: GCF_024500385.1. Classification (NCBI taxonomy): domain Eukaryota; kingdom Metazoa; phylum Chordata; class Actinopteri; order Syngnathiformes; family Syngnathidae; genus Phyllopteryx; species Phyllopteryx taeniolatus. The sequence goes on from NC_084512.1 coordinate 20,046,838, forward strand.
CGGTAATAACGAGCCTGGCAAGCTGTCAGTGTTCAAGTTAATTAGAATTTAATGAACAAACATGTCATCACGGACGCTTGTTAAGAGGATGTGGGCTTATTGCGGATGTAAAAACAAGAAGACGACGGTGAGGGTTCGATAGCACGAAGTCAGGCTGCTGCAATGCGTCACTGTTATTTCGCGCAGCCTAATGGAATCGATGTGCGGATATGTCCAAGCATGTACGAGGGAGAGGAGATATGAAATTTGCCTGGACCAACATTTAGGACAACGTTTAGGACAACAAAAAAGACACAAAAACAAACAAAGATCTATCGAAATCCTATTCACTATCCAGTTTAAACTCTGTGTAGTAGTACAGTCTTTGTCCTTACTAGTAAGACAATTCAACATACTAGTAGAATGACAGGAGCGCACCAGCATAACGATTGTGTATTACTAGCGGCACTTTTTCCGATAAATGTTCAAACAGATTTTTGGAAATCTGATCACTTATTTAATATCCTTGAAATCCACCTTAAGGTCCATGAGCTAGTACAGTCTTTGTCCTTGTTTGTAAGAAAATTCAGCACACCAGTAGAACAACTGCAGTGCACTAGCAGAACGATTTTTTTTACATAATACTGTTTTATCCAATAAATGCTCAAATGGCTTTTCATAAAACCATTTGAGCATTCATTCGATATCCTTGATGTCCAGCTTAAGATTCATGTCCTAGTACGCTTTTTTTTTCCCTCACTCGTAAGACAATTCAGGGCACTAGTACAACAAATAGGGTGCACTAGTAGAATGATTTTATCATTTAGTGGGGGGGTTTAGAGTGGTTTTTTGGGGGGCTAAGACACTAAAAGTTGACCCTAACCACATACAACCAAATCATTTTGGGGGGGCTTCAAAACATTTTAGGGGGGCTTCAACCCCCCGCCTAGGGATGCCACTGCTAGTACATAAGGACCATAAGCTAGTAAAACAATTCAGTGAACTAGTAGACCAACTGTCTTCCAAGTAAAGTTTTTTTCCCACTACTTCCTTCAACTACTGTATGACATTTCTGCAAAATAGCACAACAACTTTGGCATACTAGTAGGACAACCACATCTTACCAGTGAGGCAAAATCAAACTTATTAATATTCATATTGAATTACATTTGAATGCAGAATGACAAGCATTCACCCTAAAAGAATGCTTTGGTCTGTCAAATTGAGTTCTTTTTTTCATAGTGTTATTGTTGTGTTCAAGTTGTGAGACATTTTATATGAGATATTCTTATTACTGACAATCATATTGGATATTTTTATTAGTGTGTACATGATGAGCGATAATCATATTCAATATCTTTATTAGTGTGTGGATGCTGAGACAAGCATACTATGCTAAAGTTATGGCAACTCATTAAATCTTAATGCTTGTTTAATGCTTAAACAAAAGCATTCACACTAAACCAACAAATTGGATTATTTTTCACAAGGTTATTATGGAGCGCATGCTGAGAGAATTATGTGAATGCTGAATGACGAACGTTCACACTGAAGTTTGGTTTATCAATTTTATGTTTTCTTATTGTGTATAACCTGAGAGATTTTTATGATTATTTTTTCGATGAATCGACTTTTAAAAATCCTTTCCATCCCTTTATCCCCCAAAAAACCCCAAGACATTTCAATTTGATGGTGCAGAAAATCCATCCATCCATCCATCCATCCATCCATTTTCTTTACCGTTTATCCTCACTAGGGTCGTGGGCTGCCGGAGCCTATCCCAGCTATCTTCGGGCGGGAGGCGGGGTACACCCTGAACCGGTGGCCAGCCAATCGCAGGGCACATAGAAACAAACAACCATTTGCACTCACATTCACACCTACGGGCAATTCAGAGTTTTCAATTAACCTACCGTGCATGTTTTTGGGATGTGGGAGGAAACCGGAGTGCCCGGAGAAAACCCCCCCAGCCACGCGGAGAACATGCAAACTCCACACAGACGGGGCCGGGATTTGAACCCCGGTCCCCAGAGCTGTGAGGCAGATGTGCTAACCAGTCGTTCACCGTGCCGGCGGTGCAGAAAATGCAAATAAATTGATTATGATTCAGTTACTGGTCATATACAAACATGTTGATTATTGTTTTCCAAAGTAAAAGCACATGTCTGCAATACAAAGATAATCTGTCTGCTGAAATTCTGAGGGTTTGGACAATTTTAAGTTAAACAAGGTGTCTAAATGATTAATCGATTTTCAAAAGAGATTAACTGATTAATTTGATAACCGATTAGCTGTCGATTAATCGATTAATAGTTGCACCTCAAATTTACACGCATGCTAACGCAATTGAGCATCCAAATAAATACATTTTCTGAATACAGTTTACATGCTGAGAGACAAGCATTCACGATTAAGCTAATTAAGTTGTTCTTATTGATGTGTGCATGCTGTGAGACAGTCATTCACATTCAAGCCTGGTGGTGACCTCATGGTTTAACAATATAGATTTAGTTTTATTGTTACTATTGTTTTGTGCAAGCTGCGTTCACTTGAAAGCTAATGTGCATCTCATTATATTCTATTATTTTGAGACTCCATCTTCTCTCTTATTCACGCAGCCTCTGAATGGATATTTTCGGGAGTTTCTTATACTCGGTCTCTCAAGTCCTTAATTCTCTCGCTTTTCCTACTTTTGTCCCAAAATAACAACTGAATAGAAAGTGGAACTGGAGTGTTTTTCACCACATGCAATTTGTGCTCTCGCTATTAAAGGCCGGAACTGCGGCAAAGAGACTGAGTGCACTTTTAAAGCAGTGGAAAGGGAAATTGTCCGAAATCCAGGCACATTGCACCGACAACGATGAACTTGGTCTTCCCTCCAGAAAGTCATGATGTTTTGAAGAAATAAAAAAAATAATAATAATACTGTACAACTTGTTGCTTTAAGTCTTGAAAAATCATTTTGAGATTTTCCTTATAACTACTTTTGTAACTACAAATTGGGACAGTAATATTGTGACTTTTTTTCTGATAATTTTAAGATGGAATTCTCATAATATATAAACATATTGCTGTAATATTAGGATTTTTTTTCCTCATAGCATTTTGACTTTATTCTGCTAAAATTACTCATTTAGTCTCATAACAGTTCAATGACACTCTCATATTGCAACTTTATTCCAATGTAATACTATGATTTCATTAAAAATTAAGACATTTTTTTCTCATAGGATTTTGACTTTATTCTGCTGATATTATGATTCATAATATGACAAAATGTTTGTATTTGCAAGACAATTTTTCTTAATATAATTTTTGTATTTTCATAAAATTAATAATACTTTTTTTGTCATAATATCCAGACTTTATTCTGATATTATGCATTTACGTCATAGTATTATGACACAAGTGTAATATTTCCACTTTATTCCAGTAATATTATGACTTTGTTGTCTTCAAAGTATACTTTTTTCTGTCTTTTTTTTTCTTTTTGACTTTATTCTGGTTATATTACAACTTATTTCTCCAAATAGGACTTTGTCATATTATTTGTCATAAGAATGAGTTTTTTTAACGACTTGCTTATTTTCTATTTTCTGTTACTTTTTTTCTCGACTGTTTTCTTATTGATTTTACATTTGTTTTGTTCATTTCAGTGTGGTGCAAAGAATCCCTAAGTAGGGAAAACATGACGCTGCAATGAAATTTGTCTCATTGAAACATCCAAACCTCCATTTTCTGAGCCGCTTCTCCTCACTAGGGTCGCGGGCGTGCTGGAGCCTATCCCAGCTATCCTCGGGCAGGAGGCGGGGTACACCCTGAACTGGTTGCCAGCCAATCGCAGGGCACATACAAACAAACAACTATTCGCACTCACAGTCACACACCTACGGGCAATTTAGAGTCTCCAATTGGGATGTGGGAGGAAAACGGAGTGCCCGGAGAAAACCCACACAGGCACGGGGAGAACATGCAAACTCCACACAGGCGGGGACGGGGATTGAACCCCGCACCTCAGAACTGTGAGGCTGACGCACTAACCAGTCGTCCACCGTGCTGCCTCATTGAAACATCATAGACTAAATGACAAGCTAATATATAGTGTACAGTAAACCTAACGAAAGCCAACAAAGAAGAATATTTTGTTTGTGGGCAGGTACACCAAAATGAAGACGGCCACCAACATCTACATCTTCAACTTGGCCCTGGCCGACGCCCTGGTCACCAGCACGCTGCCCTTCCAGAGCGTCAACTACCTGATGGGCACGTGGCCCTTCGGCGACATCCTGTGCAAGATGGTGATGTCCATCGACTACTACAACATGTTCACGTCCATCTTCACGCTCACCACCATGAGCATCGACCGCTACGTGGCCGTGTGCCACCCGGTCAAGGCTCTGGACTTCAGGACGCCGCGCAACGCCAAGATCGTCAACGTGTGCAACTGGATCCTGTCGTCTGCCATCGGCCTGCCTGTCATGTTCATGGCCTCCACCGTTGTCACTCGTGAGTTCGCATATGTACTGTCTTGTCCACTGTAAGTAATTTCCAAAAATATGTCGCTCGCAAGTTAGCAGAAAGCAGCACACCATGCGGTGTCTTGACTAATCCCACCCCACCAAAAAAATGTCTATCATAAATCATATCATAAATAATTTCCCCCAAAAGATGACTATCATGACATTGTGCAAGCAGCATATCATGCACTGTCTTGACCAAATACTTTCCTCATAAATGTGTCTCTTATGGCATATCAAAAACTGCATTTACTAATTCCTAATTTTCCCCAAAGTAGATCTATCGTGACGTAGCAGCGAACAGCATATCATGCACTGTATTTACTAAATAATTTCCCATAACAATATAATACAATATAATATAATGTCTTATCATGACATCGCAGCAAGTAGCATGCCCTGTCTTGACCAAATCATTTCCTAAAAATTATGTCTATCACGATTTAGCTGAGAGCAGCAGTTCATGCACCGCCTTGACTAAATAACTTACAAAATATACATCTACCGCAACGTAGCAGCGAACAGCATATCACGCACTATCTTGACCAAATAATTTCCCAAAAATATGTCGATCTGTTTGACGATATAATTTCTCCTAAATATCGCTGTCATGACACAGCAGCAAGCAGCATGTCCTCTACTGTCTCAAGTCAAGACTTTCAACAAAAACAAGTGTATCCTGACATTACAGCAAGCACAGCATATCGTGCATTACCTCGTAAAAAGATTTTCCAACAATAAGCCCATCACGACATAGCAGTGAGCAGCATACCATGCACTCTCTTGAATAACATTTCTTAAATAAACCCCTTGTAACATAGCAAGAAGAGGATTCCATATACTATCTTGCACAGAGACCAATTCCTATATACTATTTTGAGGTTAAATGTGCTGTCTGTTGAGTTTTTGAGGCTTTCACCATGTGTTTAAATCTCCTACTGGCCTTTTACTCCAAATACTGCAGCAGCTGAATACCGCTTGGCTATCTTAATTGGCCATTTTCTCTCCATTACCTCTGCTGTTAAGCTGACAATGCCAGCGACCCATACAAATGAGTCACCGGGAAGTCTTTCACTGGAGAATAAGTAGTAAATAGGGCTCTTTACAATAGACCCGAAGCAAGCCAACTGAAGTGTTTGTCACACTTGAATTATGTTTGAATTATGTTTGACGTGGATGGGAGGAGCTCCGCTCCAGACCTTATTCTTAATAAGAGCATATTTCTGTGATTTTGTTAGCCATTTCATCATTGTATTTACATGCTGCACAGCCTGATTTTGTATTAGCCATTAAACACCAAAACAACAGAAGGACAAACACAGGCCACATGGCGGCAAACACTTGGCTGCACAAGCCAAGGCACAATGCTGACAAAATGAATGCCTTCACGCTAGATTTACAGGGAGGGTGGAGAAGACAAAAACATCAAAATGGATGTCACAAGTGGATAACAATCATATATTGGGAATTGAGGCTTATTTTGGGCAGGGAAAAGTTGCAATCTTAAGACAATCATGTTGTATTTTTCAGAGAGGGGTGCACTTTTTCCTTAATCTCGTAATATTACCACTTTTTTCAATCAAAAAATAAAATGTTATTCTCTCATAATATTGACCTTTTTTTTTTTTTTTGACAATAAAGACGTTCTCAAGAGATTGACTTTAAAAAAAATATATATATATACTTTCCTCTTGTTATGACCCTTTCTCAAAAAAAAAGCCTCTTTATATTTCATGAAAGACTTCATTGTTGTAATAATTATTGTGATAAAATACAACTTTAAACTTTAAAATAACACAACTTTATTCTCATAAGATTATGACTTATTTTTTCTCCAAAAGAGTAAGACTTAATTCTTGTCATAATAGAAATTCTCTTTCGAAAAATATGACTCTTTATCTGGAGAAAAAAAGAAATCGCACTTTATTCTTGTAAAATTACAGCTTTAAAAAAATATGACTTTGTTTTCAATCATGAAATAATACGGCTTTACTCTGTTAAGATTATGACTTGAAATAATAAGATATTATTCTCAAAAAGTACAACTTTTTATTTCGAAGACAAAAAAATCCACTTTATTCTTTTAAAATGATTACTTTTACCCTGCCACAAAATATTACTTTTTATCTTGAAATAATATGACTTTGTATGACTTTCTATCTTGGAAAAAACAAACAGAATCCAGCTTTATTGTTGTACAATTACAACTTTAACCCTAAAAAAAACCCAGACTTTTTATTTTTAAATATAACTCTATATTTAAATATAATTCTTACTTTTAATGTTCTTACAAGTACAATTTCATCCTCTTAAGATTCCCAATTTGTTCTCTGAAAAATACGATTCCAGCTTTTTTGGCAGTATGCTAATAGTGTGCGTTTGTGTGTTCATGTACTCTTTTGTCCGCGTTCCTGCACAGCCTCCAGCATTGTGGACTGCAAGCTGATCTTCCCCCACCCCTCCTGGTACTGGGACATCCTGCTGAAGATCTGCGTGTTCATCTTTGCCTTCATCATGCCCGTGCTCATCATCACCGTGTGCTACGGCCTGATGGTCCTGCGCCTCAAAAGCGTGCGAATGCTGTCGGGCTCGCAGGTTCACCGGCCGATCATTTACTATTCATGTTTTCGTGTAACGAATGCAAAGTGGACTGCAATGGCTAAATAATGGACACTGCAGGGTATTAGCATGCAGATCAAGTACTGAAGTGCTAATTGATTTTTAACTCTCGGTAGAATGGAGCTTGAAAAGGCGTGACCCAAAGTGGCGACCGACTTGAATTGATTTCATAAATGAACCACCCTGCAACAATCATTTTGTGGTGATTATATATTGAAAAAAAAAACAATATTGGGAAATGTTCACCCGCTTTAATGGAGATTAACAATGTTTGGACGTGAACTGTGAAATCAAAGTGAGTTCCTGGTAGCTAATTGTTGTAATTTGGGGCCAGGAGAAGGACAGGAACCTGCGTCGTATCACGCGCATGGTGCTGGTGGTGGTGGCCGTCTTCATCGTGTGCTGGACGCCCATCCACATCTTTGTCATCATCATCGCCCTGATCAACATCTCCAGCTCCACCCTGCAGACCATCACTTGGCACTTCTGCATCGCCCTGGGCTACACAAACAGGTACCAGCCACTACACAGGACCGACCGGCACGAAACTATTTACTGTGAAAAATGCAACACTATGTAAGGTGGAAGTGCAAAAAGTGCCTGCGTTTTGTTCATGACAATGTATGATATCCTGCAATATCGTGATGGTGTTTATTTATTTATTTATTTTTTCAATGATGAAGTAATTGGCTTATTTTTCACACATTTTTAGCCAAGACTATGAAATACTGCTTGCTGCAAGATCGTGATGTGCTTCCTTTTGTTTTTTTTTTTTTTTTTTTTTTTTAAACAATTTTAATCAGGACAGTGCATGATATGCTGTGTGGGTTATTTTTGCACATTTCTGCCCAAGACTGAATTAAATGTAGTTTGAGGCAATATAGTATTGGAATTATTTTTTTCACATTTTTAGTCATGACAATGCCTGATATGCTGCTGGCCGAAATGTTGGCATGAGCTTAATTTTTCACATTTTAATTGAAAACAGTGCAGGATATGCTGCTTGCTGTTATGTAGTAATGGGATTATTTTGAAAATAAGACTTCATTCTCATTATAATACAAATGTTGACGTAGTAATAGGCACAATTGTTGCACATTATTTATTTAATAAAATTTTGTGGCAGCCTTATTAGTTTTGTAATGTAATAAGGGGCTTATTTTGCACACTGCAGCAGTCTAAACCCGGTGCTTTATGGCTATCTGGACGAGAACTTCAAGCGTTGTTTCCGCGAGTTTTGCTCATCCGGCCCCTCGCTCCTGGAAATGCAGAACTCCGCCCGAGTGGGCACGACGGGACGTAGGGCGCCGCAGCGCGAGCCCAACAGCGCGAAGATGGGAGACAGGTCCAATCAGCAGGTATGGTGGACATATTAAAGCTCCCCCTACAGTTAAGAAGAATAATCTACCTTTAAACTACCATGGTAAATAGAAACAGACATTTGGCTAAATTATGGCCAGAAGCTAATGAGGCCAAATGATTTTTAAGACGCTGTTACTTCAAGTTTTTAACCTGCTGTCCATTTCGTGTCTCTCGGCAGGTATGACTAGCCGTGGAGGAGTCGTCCGTTTACTTGCACTGTCAAGGCGGCAGCGCCAACGACGATCTCAACTCGGAAGTCACACAAGTCACCACAGGGCTCTAATTACTCAAACACACACACGCTCACTAATTTGCCCACATTTACACACACTGATTGTGATGAAAAATGTTGCAAGTCGGCAAACGGCACAGGACAAATCGGAAACTGAAGTGTGGGGGCAACACGGACAAACCCCGATTGTAAATAAGATGCTGACTATTATTATTATTATGTTTTTTTACTTCATTTATTTTATTTGTTTTTATTTTTTTTACCTGTGCTCTTCATCATCGTCATCCCCACAGACTTCATTAGGTACACCTGCACATTCTAATGAGATTCAATACAAGAGCTTGAACCAAAGTTCTGCCTTTGTCATAAACTGCAGACCTCCGCCAAGGCCAGGACCCCAAACATGTCCGTACAAGGCAATACTGTTTCACTCTGATCCTCAAAGCTAACATCTCAAAGGAGAAAGTTGAGGTTGTCTCAGTAACTGGCTGAAATAGGAGGAAAAAAATAGCTTTGTATGTCTACCCCCCTCACACCGAGCTGAGCTTTGGCGCAAGAACCAAATAAAAAATAAAAAACAAGTCAAGACCCACATTAGACACAACCATGAACTACTGTATGTCACGACGCAAATCAAAAGCCAAGTCAAAAACTTTGTCGAGAACCAGTCGAACACTGAGTTACGAACCTTGCCAAGAACCACATCAAGAACCATGTCAAGAATTGGATTCATAAGTAAGCAAGAACCACATTAAGGACCAAGTCATGAATCAGTAAAAACCAAATCAACAACCAAGTCTATAATCTGTCAAAAACCACAGCATGAACCAAGTCTCCGACTAAGTCAACAACTCAAGAACAAATATCATTCATGAACTAAATCAGGCAGCACGGTGAGCGACTGGTTAGAGCGTCAGCCTCACAGTTCTGAGGATCCGGGTTCAATCACCGGCCCCGCCTGTGTGGAGTTTGCATGTTCTCCCCGTGCCTGCGTGGGTTTTCTCCGGGCACTCCGGTTTCCTCCCACATCCCAAAAACATGCATGAATTGGAGACTCTAAATTGCCCGTAGGTGTGTGAATGTGAGTGCGAATAGTTGTTTGTTTGTATGTGCCCTGCGATTGGCTGGCAACCAGTTCGGGCTGTACCCCGCCTCCTGCCCGATGATAGCTGGGATAGGCTCCAGCACGCCCGCGACCCTAGTGAGGAGAAGCGGTTCAGAAAATGGATGGATGGATGAACCAAATCAAGAATCAGTCAAGAACTACGTCAACTAGCAAGTCAGGTTGGTTCTCAGTCAAGCACCACATCAAGAACCAAGTCAACAACCACGTCAATAATCAGTCAAACAACAAGTCAAGAATCAGTCAAGAACCAATTGAACAACCAAGTCAATCATCAGCCAAGGACCAAGACAACAACAAAGTCAAGAATCAATCAATAACCAGGTCAAGAACTCAACAACAAAGTCAGTCATCTGTCAAGAACAATGTCAAAAAACAAGGCAAGAATCAGTCAAGAACCACATCAACAAACAAGTCAAGAACTAAATCAAGTGCCGTATCAAGAACCAAGTCAAAAACAATATAAAGAACCATGCCAAGAACCACATCAAAACCAGCCAAGAACCAAGCCAAGAATCGGGTCAAAAAACACATAAAGAACCAAGTCAAGAACCTGTCAAGAACCACATCAAAAAAATTAAGAACCAATTAATGAACAGGATCAACAACCACATCAAAAAACAGTAAAAAGGCACATCAAGAGCCACACTAAACGAAAACTAAGTCTATAAGTTTCCTCCCCCCCCCCTACTAGTGGTGCTTTTGGCCTACTAGTACTACGACCTTAAGCTGGATATCAAGGATGTCGAACAAATGCTCAAACAGCTTTCCATACTACCCACTGGGCAAGTAATAAATATTCTTGATATTTGACTTAGGGTCCATGTACTAGTACACTTTTGTACTCACTAGTAAGACAACACTGGCATGCTAGTAGGACAACCGCGTGTTCCTCGTGAGTAATTGACAACTGCATGCTACTTGTACTACAAGTGACATAATAAAATTCTACTAGTGAACATCTGGTGCTTCAGTAGGTACTCGTGCACATTTTTATCCTACAAGTAACATGTAGTTGTCCTACAACTAGTAGGGTTGCACGGTATACTTGTACTAGAAAAGTATCGCAATATCTCAGCGTCAGAAATGCAACCATACCACATGTTTTTAGTTCCTGTATTTTTTTTTTTTAAAGTGACTATTCTGTGCCAACTGAACATGCTGTGCACGGTACAGCAGATAGCAAACAATTCTTCAAATAAGAGGACAAAAACGCTTACTTCAAACTGTTTATTTGTCACTACCAGTTGTAATGTATTGTAAATCCGAATCATAAAGCAACGAGAATCAAACAACAAACGTCCGCTAGCCTAATGCTAACAGATCGCTATAGACGGGCTAAAGGAAATTAGCATCAATGTTACACTAACTGTGCTAACTCAGTGTCTAAACAGCAATGTATAAGCTATGAATTTTACTCAAGTAATATCCTACGATGAGACTTTAACTTCTACCTAAGTAATTTTATGTCAAAATCCTTGTACTTTTACTAAAGTATCACTTTCAGGTACTTAATACAAAGGTAACCTTTCGTATTAATCAGTACCTATGAAGTAGCGCTCAACTTCAAAAGATTGGTTGCCCCTGGGCGATACGTACTCCAGTATAACTGGCCGTAAAAATAATAAATGACGTATGGCAAGACTATTAACCTGCTCGCTACTGCAATACATTTAAATACAAGTAGACTTCCCAATGATGACTCAGTACCTCGACTAAGCATTGTTTCTATTTTTCCACTGAGGCTTTTATTAACTGTCCAAACAATAAGTCAGAGAGGGGGAAAAAAAGAGAAATGTGTGCTGGCTTTCACACGTCTACGTTTTGTAACAAAAATCGTTCTTCTTTGAAACCAGTTACAAATCTTGAATCGAATGATTTTATTTTTGCTTCCGATTTTTATTTAATATCACCCACTGCCTGATATTATTTTTAATTAATAGAAATACATTGTTGTCCTGAGATACAAGTGACCTGACTTATGAGTATGCTGGGATAACAGCGGTCTTCAGAGAATGACATGTTGTGTATTTAAAACAATCATATAGCTTAGCTTAATGCTAACACATAATGGCAAACATCATAGGTGGGCTCAAGCAACGGATATTTGAACACAAACGGTGAAGCACCACATGTAGACTAAAACTATAACAATACTCACAGGGATATATTCTTCGTCCTCTGTAAAGAACGACTAATATTACTGCAGTGCACTAAGCGATTCTGACCATCTCCTTTATGTATATTTCTATGTCTGTATTATACTGCTCCCTAATGGTCAAGGCGCGTACACCTGACAAAGTAGAACAATGTGTAGCAAAAACCTTAATTTCTTTAAAGTGCAATATTTGAAAAAAAGTGCTATTTTTCTTATTAAAAAACAAACATTTTGTTGTTCGGGGGAATAAAAGATGGAACAGATTAATGACATTTCCATTCCTTTCAATGGGGAAAGATGATTTGAGCACTACCTACAGTACTAGTATGCCAAAGTTGGACTAATAATGAGGACAAAGAGCCTACTTGTAGAGTACAGTACATGGATATCAAGCTTATCGAATAAAAACTGAAAATGGATTTCCATTGTGCTGATGTACCTAATGTTATGTCCCTGGCATGCTTTTTTTGTGTCCATTTCCTACTAATTAAATTGTATTTGTTTTTTTAATATTATCAAAGCTTACACACACACACACATACACAGTACACACACATACACATGCACTCACACAAACTGTTACGTTTCCAACCTGTGCCTGGACTTCGACGACAGACCAGCTCTGCACATCGTCTTCTGTGTTCGATTGGATGGACTTAGAAGGGGAAACTGCCATCTCTGTTTATGACGCGGGAATCCCGCCGGCGCATTAGCGCGTGCGTGTTTGCACACTTTTAACGACACGGTCGTGTGTGCATGGTGGACGGTCGCCATGACAGAGGCTCACTTGATGTATTTTAAACAAAGGATTATGGCGTATGTGCGTTGTACTTTACTGATGGTGCTTTGCCGTCTGTGGTGTCTGTCGTTTATTTCTCACTGCCTGGCCATCATGAAAACATGTGGATGGAGTTTCCTTATGGAAGCATATTTGGTAACCAAGGCAAACTTGATGGATTCTTAAAAGGTCTTTAAAAAGTCAAAAATGAAGACCTATGCTTTAAAACTTGATTTGAAACCCTCTGACCTCTGGCTAACCCTGGCTCAAAACCTTCATTTACAACCCTAACCCTTGTTTGAAACCTCAATTTGAAACCCTAACCATTGTTTGAAGTCCTAATCCTAAAAAGCCTGAACCGAGGTTTAAAACCCTAATTTGAGACCCTATAAACCTGGATTAAAACTCCAATTTCAAACTCCAACCTATGCTTGAAACCCTAATTTGAAGCCATAATCCTGACTGGAACTCAGACTGGAAGCCTTAATTAGAAAAACTACCCTCGGTCTTGGAACTCTAACCCCAGTATAAAACCCTAATTTGAAACTATACCCTGCACTTGAAACGCTAACCTTAGCTTCAAACCCTAATTTGAAACCTCAATCATTGTTAGAAGCTCCGACCCCAAAGATTAATAATTACAATGAAAAAAGCACATTATACATTATGTGGATAGATCAATATATTTTGAATGATTTTTATTTATTATCATTACTTGTTTTTAGAGTTTGCCTCTTCGCCGCCATCACGATAAAAAGTCGCTAAAGGATGATAATGGTGAGCAATCTTCTTTCCGTGATGAGGCATTTCCTAGAAAAACATCTCAAGTGACGGAGAGGGTCAAGCACTTCAAAGGAAGAAAAATGAGGCAGTGTTGAATGTTGAGCAACTAGTATAAACTGTGTTTTGTAGCCTTGAGAAAAGCAATTCAGTTTGCTGTGGGGGCATTAAAGGAAAAAAAAAAAGATCAACTGGGGTCTTTAGGCCACGTTTGGACTCTTCTAGACAGACTGTTATGTTCATTTGCAGGGCAACATGACTCCAAAGTCAGACAAAACTTTGTGTTAAAGCTTGAAACCAAATTCAAACCTTAACCTTGTCTTCAAACCCCAATTTCAACCCAATTTCAATACTTAACCTAGGCTGGAACCTGAAAATGAACATAACGCTGGCGTCGTGACGAAACCTCCTACAATATGTACAAATTTGCTCACTGTCATATTTATTTATTTATTTATTTTATAAATCGATACTACTGGTCAGTCCCCACGTCGGTCTGTCGTTTACAAATTATTGATCTATATCTTAGTGATGAAAATGGCTTAATGGCTCAACAAACGTTTTTTTGGGGGGTTTGTGAGGTTTTTGCCCAATGCCGGTGATAAACAGTAAATGTGTACTACACACACACACACACACACACACACACACACACACACACACACACACAGTCTCACATTTCTGAGGCCACACACACACACATATATATGTACACGCACACAAACACACACACACAACCCCAATTCCAATAAAGTTGGGACGTTGTGTTAAACATAAATAAAATACAATGATTTGCAAATCATGTTCAACCTATATTTAATTGAATACACTACAAAGACAAGATATTTAATGTCCAAACTGATACACTTTATAGTTTTTAGCAAATAATCATTAACTTAGAATTTTATGGCTGCAACACATTCCAAAAAAGCTGGGACAGGTGGCAAAAAAGACTGAGAAAGTTGAGGAATGCTCATCAAACACCTGTTTGGAAATTCCCACAGGTGAACAGGCTAATTGGGAACAGGTGGGTGCCATGATTGGGTATAAAAGGAGCTTCCCTGAATTGCTCAGTCATTCACAAGCAAAGATGGGGCGAGGTTCACCTCTTTGTGAACAAGTGCGTGAGAAAATAGTCAAACAGTTTAAGGACAATGTTCCTCAACGTACAATTGCAAGGAATTTAGGGATTTCATCATCTACAGTCCATAATATCATCAAAAGGTTCAGAGAATCTGGAGAAATCACTGCATGTAAGCGGCAAGGCCGAAAACCAACATTGAATGCCTGTGACCTTTGATCCCTCAGCAGCACTGCATCAAAAACCGACATCAATGTGTAAAGGATATCACCACATGGGCTCAGGAACACTTCAGAAAACCAATGTCAGTAAATACAGTTCTATCCGTAAGTGCAACTTGAAACTCTACTATACAAAGCAAAAGCCATTTATCCCATTGAAAATGTGTAGCGCATTATGAAGCGTAAAATATGACAACAGACACCCCGGACTGTTGAACAGCTGAAGCTGTACATCAAGCAAGAATGGGAAATAATTCCACCTACAAAGCTTCAACAATTACTGTCCTCAGTTCCCAAACGTTTATTGAATGTTGGAAAGGTATGTATGTATGTATGTTTTGAAAGAAAAGAAAAGGTGATGACCCTGTCCCATCTTTTTTGGAAAGTGTTGCAGCCATAAAATTCAAGTTAATGATTATTTGCTAAAAACAATACAGTTTATCAGTTTGAACAGTAAATATCTAGTCTTTTTAGTGTATTCAATTAAATATAGGTTGAACATGATTTGCAAATCATTGTATTCTGTTTTGATTTATGTTTAACACAACGTCCCAACTTCATTGGAATTGGGGTTTTGTGTGTGTGTGTGTGTGTGGCCTCAGAAATGCGAGACTGTGTGTCAACTTCATTGGAATTGGGGTTGTATATACACACACAGTATATATAAAAGCAGCAAAATTAGTTTCCGACGGTCAGCCACTCATGAAAACTCATCGCAGAACTCTGCACACTGCGCATCAATTCAGTTGCGTTTGGCCACGTCACCGTAATTTGAAACCCTAACCCCTGGCATGAAACCCTAATTTGAAACCTTGACTTTGTCTTCAAAACTTAATTTGAAACCTTCATTTGGAACCCAAACTCAGGCTTCAAACCCAAATCTAATTTGGTGTAATCCAGCAGTTTTACGGCTCTTGTACAATTTTCAGAAAATTGGGTGGGCTTGTTCCAGCTTTTAGAGAAGGCAGCCTAAAGGGGACTATTGTTTATATGTACTATTAATAGTGGTTAATACTTTTTAAACATGTACAACAGTCGGGATTGTTACCAAAAATAAACACTAATGCAAACAAGAGGTGTAGAAAATGGATGGATAGATAAAAACATTGCCTGTGCGGTTAACTAAGGTGCTGAAATGATACTGAAACAACTTCCATGATTTCCTTTGGGAAAAAAATCATATTGTGGGTGACGGGTTCGGGAAGCATGAGGCATTATTTTAGATTGACTTTAAAGAGTATTTTTCCATAAACTGTAAGATTTGTGTGCTGTGTCGTCATTAGCAGCATCATTTTGTGATGGCAAATGGATGCCACTCTGTAGGGAAATAAATGTTGGTGACATTGCACACAAGCTTAATGAAACAACGCTACGGAGCCATTGTCAAATCATATTAAGAGTGTGTGCAACTTGATTGGATTTACCGGCCAGGCAGTGCGCTCGCCAGCTGCCTTTTCACCGTCGCTGTAAAACTCAATATTCTACGTGCCGCTTTTTTTCTATATAAAGATCGCTGCATTGCCCTACTATTGACTTAAATTGATCCACTGAGACCTAGAGTGGGCTAACTCCATTTGTTGTCATTTTTAGGGTTATGTGCATAAATGAGTAGAGAAAAGGCATATCTTTTTCAATAAGTACTGGTCGAAATCACGGTTTAGTTTGATGGGCCAACTCCCATTTTGCGTAGTATCGAGATTAGATGTTTTAGCTTGGGTGCCAGATGTGAATTTTATTTATCATCATTCATGAAATGTTGATAGATTTGACTGATGTTTGGACACAGACCACTATTGCACTAAACTTTATTTTGTATTAAATTTATTTTTAAATATTATATTACAAATACTTATTAAAGTGAGAAGAATTATTATTATTCAGCTAATTTTATTAAACTAAACTATGCTTAATTTGCACAATGCCAAAATCTGAGGAAACACACTTTTTGTAAAAATAAGTTTCCAGAGTAATGTGCAGTAATTACTGCCATATAAATCCCCAAGCTAAAGATAAATCCCCCCGGATTTTATTGCAGCCGTAAAACTTTAAATCACTCTCCTGCAAAATGACACAAATGGAGTTAGCCCACTCTAGTGCTCAGTGGCTCAATTATTCTAATAATTTTTGCTTCTTTTATATATATATATATATATATATATATATATATACAAAAACAATTTTTAAAGGCCATAAGAAATCTGGTCTAAAATGATGGTGGATTGTGCTTCTACTGTGGTCATATTGAATCTGCAGTCTTATAAAAAAAAAAAAAAGTACAGTATATTGATAAAACTTATGTCTGCAGTAAATAATCTGCTGTATATATTATTGTCCTTGCTGTTATTTTTTGATGATGTATGTACTGCTTACTGCTCATTGGTGTTGTGTAAATGCGTATAAATTACAACTATAATTTTAAAAAAAAGCTTGTTGGATGCTGTTTTATAGAACCACAACACAGGCACACATCTTGTTACCAGACATTAAATTCACTATGACAGAAGGTCCAATTTGGAGTCGTATTTTAAGTATTTTCACAAAAAAAATTAACAGAACATTTAAAAAGTAAAAATGAGTAAAATATTTTTTTTAATAATAATACTTGTAGAAAATGGTTTTAATTTTTCCATTTATATTTATTTGAATTTTTTTTTTTTTTTT
Source organism: Phyllopteryx taeniolatus (assembly GCF_024500385.1). Taxonomy (NCBI): domain Eukaryota; kingdom Metazoa; phylum Chordata; class Actinopteri; order Syngnathiformes; family Syngnathidae; genus Phyllopteryx; species Phyllopteryx taeniolatus. The sequence continues at coordinate 20,064,349 of NC_084512.1, forward strand.
TTAAAGATTCTATTTTGTATTTTTACAAGCTTTCATGAGATAGGCAGAGAGAGCAGAGACAGCAGGCACTCTAGAGACCCAACTATTTTAAGTAAATTTTCCATTCCTCTAAGAAAGGTAAAAGGTTACCTAAAACACTGCATCCACTGTAAATAAAGATTTTACGATGTTGGTCTGGAATCAATTAACTAACTGAAGAGGTGTTTCTCTGCTTTGGAGGTTCCACTGTAATAATAATTATGGGATACTGCACATTAAATATGACTAAATTCCCTAATGGGAATTCTTCTATCACCAGCTAAACGGTGATCGCATACTGTGCGATGAAAGGCAGTAATTATTTGCACTCAAAAGGCAAATCAGTTTCGTCAGTTTCCTGCCGTCTTTTTATAGGTTTCTTCTCAAGGCCTGCCCTATATGAGCACACAGTGCCACCATTCAAATTTAATGCCGCAGTTCTTCTGTGTTCTTTATTTATGAAGGTAAGCTATCTGCATATGACTTTCCCTCTGTTTTGGGAAAATTTTAAAACTAAACTATACAACCCAAAGACAAGGACCAAAATGTTAGTGCCAAATAAGGACCAGGATAACTAAAACTTTTTTCTATGTTCACAATTAACAATATGCCTGCCACCATTTAAAGTGCCTCTGATTAACCCCAAATACAGTTTAGCTGTTCTAGTAGGCTTTCCCTGGTATGTTTGCTCGCTAGCAAAAGCATGAATATTTTGTGCTAACACTGACTGCCATTTAAAGCCGTTCATATTTAAGGGCTGAGTTCCAGCTGAAGAAAAATGGTTCCAAAGAATGATGCTCCCACCAGCATGTTTCATGTTCTTTTGGTGATGAGCAGTGTTGTTTTTACATCAAACATACCTTTTGGAATTATCGTCAAAAGGTTCAACCTTGATTTCATCGGACACATTTTGCAATATGCATTATGGAGATTTAAAGTGGTTTTTTTTTTCTCCTTTGTAAGGTAAGTGTCACAAATAGAGAGGAGCTGGACCCAAGAGTAGGCGGTGGCAGATGTAAAATGAACAGTTTATTGAGGCAAGGTTATGGTGGAGACAGGCTTCAGCAAGGAGACATGGAATGTGGGATGAATCTTTAGGGATTGTGGAAGTTTTAACTGGACGGAAGTGGGATTAATGATTTTGGTGACGGGAAAAGGACCGATGAAGCGTGGTGTGAGTTTACGGGACTCTGTTTGAAGGGGAAGGTCGTGGGAAGAGAGCCAGACGGATTGACCCACTTTGTATTTGGGCGTCGGGGAGCGATGGCGGTCCGCGAGGTGCTTGTTGCGTGCCGCGGACCGATTCAGCGCTGTCCGGATGTCCTTCCAAACCGCCTGGACTCTCTGGAGGTGATCTTGTACGGAGGGGACTGCCACCGCCTGCTCCTGTAGGTCGAACAGTGGAGGTTGGAAACCGTAACAAGCCATGAATGGGGACATTAAAAAAAAATGTACCGGCATTACCAGATAACTAGCAACCCTTTACTGCTCAGTAACTGTTTTTTTTGTCAATGTCTTTCTTTCTCCAAAGTGTTCTGTAAATTGACTGTCTGTTGTCGTACTAGAGCAGCTCCAACTACCGGAGACAAATTCCTTGTGTGTTTTGGACATACTTGGCAAATAAAGATGATTCTGATCCTGATTCCGGTCGCGGAGCTGGTGATAGGCTCCAGCACTCGTGGGAGTGCTGGAGCCTATCCCAGCCATCATCGGGCAGGAGGCGGGGTACACCCTGAACTGGTTGCCAGCCAATCACAGGGCACACATAAACAAACAACCATTCACACTCACATTCACACCTACGGGCAATTTAGAGTCTTCAATTAACCTACCACGCATGTATTTGGGATGTGGGAGGAAACCGGAACGCCCGGAGAAAACCCACGCAGGCACGGGGAGAACATGCAAACTCCACACAGGCTGGGCCGGGATTTGAACCCCGGTCCGCAGAACTGTGAGGCAGACGCTCTAACCAGTCGCCCACCGTGCTGCTAATTTGAATCCCATTGAAATAAAAATTTCACCTGGTCCTTCATGTTTTCCTTAAAGAATTGAACCCATCTTACAAATTCTGCCTGGGTAATCAAACATGAGCACAACTGTGTGTTTTCTAATTTACTAAATGAAAGTAAATTTTAAAAAAGGATGACGTGTTCAAATAAAGTGCTTAACTTCAGAATAATTATTTGAAAAAAAAACTAACAAAATACATATAATACTTCATGTTTTGATCATATGGATAGAAGCAAAAACATTGCATTGAAAAAATGCATTATACATAGGTAGAACGGTTTTCCAGAATTTTTAGGTCAACTTTGGGGGTGTGTATTATACATGGGTGCGCATTATACACGAGAAATTACAGTAAATGTATCAGTTTGAACATGAAATATCTTGTCTTTATCGTGTATTCAATTAAATATAGGTTGAACATGATTTGTAAATCATTGTATTCTGTTTTTATTTATGTTCAACACAACGTCCCAACTTCATTGGAATTGGGATTGTATGTGTGGGATTACTGTTCAGTGAACCCCATGTGTGCTTCCATCGATAGGCATCTATCGGCAAATATAAACCTTTTAGAGGGGCTTCAATTTCTGATTTCGGATTTTAATGATCTGCAGCAACGCTGTTTTTTTGTGACATTTTTGTTTGATTTAGATTTTTTTGTAAAATATGTGCCTCAATAGAGGTTTGGAAACACTAGAGTAGGGAACAATAACAGGAATGTACATCCATCTGCAGGTAACATGGTGGTCTGTCCGGCATTTTGAGCTCAATAAAGACAATAAATACAACATCCGTGAATGTAATTACATGCTCAGAAAGGCTCAGTGCGCGTTTGTTGCAACTCTCTTTCGACGGGGCTCTCCTGACATGTCCCATCATTTCACACTTCTGCAGATTGCCTCCAAAAGTCATTAAAGGCACCGTTGTTGGGCTTTCACGCTTCCCGCTCTGATCCGCCACTTGTAATTTCCCAAACATTCCTAGCAATGGGCTTTATATTTGCAAGAACTCACCTTCGAGTTGTTACAAGTTGAGAAAATAGCAAGTGTGTTCAGGAATAATAACTGCCAGACAGCTAAATCGCTACTGTAGATTTGTAGATCACGTTGGAGCACAATAACGAGCTTGTTCCTTAGCGACTTAACTAACTAACGCATTAGATAGAGATTAGTTGGAATGTATGCATCAGTGATTTGGTGATGATAGCTAAACATTTAGACTAATAATATCTTGGGGCATCGATGTGTTGCTGACGACATCAAACAATTATCTTAAATAATGACATGAATTCTTAGAATCGGTTACCATCGACTTTCATGCCCCCAGGTTTATGTTTCTCATGTCCATGCTGTCACTGTTATTTACTGCCTTAAAGGACCCCAAGATCACAATCAGCCAAGATCTCAACAGCAGCCGACTCAGTAACATCTTTTTTTTTTTTTTTTTTTTACATCATGTCGTCAACCGCAGAGATTGAAAAAAGTAACAAGCGTATAGAAAGTAACAAGCGATAGAAAGAACAGATATCTTTTTTCTTTTTTACTTTGAAAAGTAAAAAGTCTGAATAATAAATTACAGATACCTAAAAAAGTATTTGTACTTTGTTAGTTCCCACGAGGCGGCACGGTGATCGACTGGTTAGACCGTCTGCCTCACAGTTCTGAGGACCGGGGTTCAATCCCCGGCCCCGCCTGTGTGGAGTTTGCATGTTCTCCCCGTGCCTGCGTGGGTTTTCTCCGGGTACTCCGGTTTCCTCCCACATCCCAAAAACATGCATGAATTGGAGACTCTAAATTGCCCGAAGGTGCGAATGGTTGTTTGTTTGTTTGTATGTGCCCTGCGATTGGCTGGCAACCAGTTCAGGGTGCACCCCGCCTCCTGCCCGATGATAGCTGGGATAGGTTCCAGCACACCCGCGACCCTAGTGAGGAGAAGCGGCTCAGAAAATGGATGGATGGATAGTTCCCACGAGTAGTAGCTTGACAGCTGGCTTGGTACTTAGCTAGTTAGCTAGCTCGTGCAAGAGACGAATAGACATGGTTTATTTTGGATTGTATTTACTTGTCATTTAGTGTTGTTACTTTCTAACACGCTGGCTAAAAGTTAGGTTTATCTTGCACGGCAGGTACTGATGTCTATGCAGCTTGACAGCTAGCATACTAGTTAGCCAGTTATCTTGCTAGCTCAATAGTTTTAATTGTATTCATTAGTCATATAGCGGAGTTAGTCTGAAACAAGTTAGCTACAAGGTTACATTTATGAACATGTGGGCCAGCCAGGTACTGATATGTAACTCGATTGCTATCTTGCAAGTTAGCTAGTTGTATTTATTAATCAATTAGTGGTACTTTCGGTCTTACTTTCTAACGAGTTAGTTAAAGACACTTATGTCAACTGGCCATGTTTCTCAGTAGCTAGCTACTTAGCCAGTTAGCTCAATAGATAGTTTTGTCTGAATTGTATTCATTGGTCATTTTTAGTGGCGCTATCTGAAACAAGGTAACTAAAAGCTTAGGTTTATTATCCTGTGGGGCAGCCAGGTACTAAAATGTAGTTCAGTCGCTATCTTGCAATAGACATACAGATTCATAGATCGATCGATAGATCAAGCGATTGATTGATTGATTGATTGATTGATTGATTGATTGATTGATTGATTGAGCTATAAATTTCGGTTTATGCTCTTGTGGGGCACCCAGACACAGACGCTCACTTGCGACATAACTTGCTCAGTAGCTCAGCACAGATTCCTCTGAGTCACATTCACTCTCTCTCTGTGGAAACATTGGCGTATAGTCGCAACATAAACTCATTTTATCGTGTTTGTTGTCTCACAACAAGCTTTTAGTGGGCCTATTTATTTATCCAGCCATCCTCAATGTTCCCTTTTTTAGAAGTTATGCAAATGAGGTTACACAAGTGCAACACAATGAACAAAACGAAAACTGGAGACCAGGCCTCTGAACATTACTCATGATCATGCACGCAAGGACACACACAAACACTCACACACGCAGGAAGGAAAAGCATAATCTGATGCGAAACACGAACACCGCTCATTCCATTTCCTTCATTTACTGTTCCGAGTGGGTGTCGAGGGCGTCAGGCTTCATGTTCATGACTGCATCAATACTCTCATTTTAGGGAAATTCAACATCTGCTCGACCCAAGTGCATTTCGCCTCGATCTGAGTACACGTTAACCTTCAATCTGCACTTAACTAACCTATATGATGCTTAACGACTAAAAATGATAAGTAAATTACAATCAAGATACTTTCATGGCCTTCTTCCTAACGTATCCGATTGGTCTGTGTATTTCCTGTGTGCATCCATTTCATAACGCAATGACCTGAAAATCTGCCAGAAAGTTTCACAGATTGACTTGTGGTGAAGCCTGTTTTCATGAACACAGCCATCGTGAAAATGGTACTTGGCCCAGTGTTGCACTGATGAATCATAAAAAGTGCTATGATGTTTGACTGACCTCTATATGTCAAGGTTTGAATTAAACCTTGACGTTGACCAGTATTCATATATGAAAGTTTTACCTTTTCTCTATTCAGTACTGCACTTAACTTAAAAACCTGTCATTCAACCCCCTCTGTTTCTCAGGGGTGAAACTGCAAGTGTTTGTAATCTACTAATGGAAAGAAGAAGAAGAAAAAAAACAATACTAATGAAAACATAAATCTACAAATACTGTATAGGTCTGGATCCACCTATCGAGTAGTTGTTTTAGAACTCCCTGAAGAAGTGCGATAGTCTTTTATCAGTTTCCTTTTTTGTTTTTTACAATGTGTTTGTTTTCCATCTTCACAATACGGCCAATCAATAATGATGAACCGTGCTTCTCCCATGAGTCCTTTTCAATGGCTTGTAGCATCCAGACGGCTCATACCACCTCCTATGACATTTGCTGGGGATGTTTTTTTCCCCCTTAATCTCCCGCGGTGATGATAATGATGATGATGATGAGGAGTTCTAAGCGCCCGCCCGGAATGTCGCAGTTGTTGTTCTATTCCGCTCCTTCATTGCAAAGCCTCTCATTTTATTGATCCTATCAGGAGTTCTAACCACATCCATTCCTCAGGATGGTGAAAAAGAGCAGAAGAGGTAACAGTAACATGGATTCATTTCCCATGTGTAAATTATAAACGCTCGGTCAATTTCCTCCCTATTCCGCAAAAAATAAAAATAAAATAACAGGAAACATCGACACATATTTTTAGATAATCGATATTTCTCAAAGAGGAACATGGAAAGTAAAAGGCTGAAATCCCACGTGGGCCCCTGACATTTTGGTGCAGCTGTAGCATGACGGACACGCTTTGCTATGCTCCTGGATGTGGTTACCGTGGCGTCAGCGTCCTCAACTTCAGCTTCTTGACAATGACAAGGCGGATTAGAGTGTCAAAACATGTCTGATACGTAGATGCACATACGTTGACGTGCACAAACACTATAGAGTGTTTTTTTCCATGCAGCTATCCTTTTTTTTTGACAGTGTAATTGGATTTGGGACTATTGCTTGCATATATTTTAAATGAGAGGAACATGTGAATGCACTGTAGTGACAAGGCATCTATTGAAGTATTTTAAAATAAAAACGAGAATATCATTTGTGTCACTTAATTGAATTATCTTGTCTGTTTTTTTGTTCTTTTACATAGTACTGGAAGATGAATAAATGGTATCAATTATTTTGGGTTTATTAGTACGGAGTTGTTGGGTTTTTTTTGCTCAAAATGTCTGTTGTTCAATGCTTGTCCCAGCCGACTGCACTGTTTACATTAACAACATGGCAGCAAACAGAGAGGAGCTAGTTAACAAAAGCACAGTCAGTGTTGCCAGGTTAGCGACTTTTCTAACCCCTCTAGTGACTTGTCTTCCATTTTTAAAAGCGACGAGTGACTTTCATTCCGGTAAGAATGAGAAAAGACAGAACCAATTTTACATTGTTTTCCGTATGACAAGAGCCCAGTGGAATGTAATCATAGAATTAATTGTGCTCAACATTGCCAAAGCCATAATGCCCAGGTACAGTATTTGCTGTAAAAGAAATGATTTATTTACGTCAGACCTTTTTCACTTGTAGGTGCTTCCAAGCCCAAAATATTTTGCAGAGGTTGCCTTGCCTTACCCGTTTTCATTATTATTTTTTACACCTTTATTTATCCAGATAAGGCAATCGAGAACAGGTTTTCATTTGCCATGCCGACCTGGTTGCAGATGGCATAGTAAAACAAAGCAAATTAAAAGCAAATAGAGCATATTATACAAATCTACATAAGAAAATACTGTGAGACAGCCAGCGGTCAACGACAAAAATATGGACCAACCGTGCCATGCAGTTTGACATCTCATTTTATGTTAAATTATTGAACATATACAATTTTAATTTATTAAGGATCATGTTTACATACGGTACATGTTTTCCATTACACTTACAGTTTAAGAGTCTGGGTGTCAGCCTCCACAGCACACTCTCCTTTCCAAGCGCACCTTAACAACATCACCCGGTCTGTATACTTTCACTTTCGAAACATCATTGCCGCCTGGTTTATTGCAACTCTCTCCTGTTTGGTCTTCTCCACAAGTCACTACAAAAACTACAGCTTCTCCAGAACACTGTCGCCCATATTATCACAAGGACCTCCTTCTCTCACCACATCATTCCAGCTCTGCAATGACTCCACTCCCTGTCCAATACTGCATTCAATGTAAAATACTAATCTGCATCTTCAAAGCCGTAAATAACCTCCCCCTGCCATATCTTGCTGACCTCCTTCACGTTGCCAAACACAACTGCTTTCTCAGATCTTCGTCCTCCATCCACCTCACCATCCCTTCTGCCCGTCTGTCCACCGTCGGGGACAGAGCCTTCATCCCCTCTGCCCCGTCTTTGGAACACACTACCACCTGATCTCGAAAACACAGACTTATTCATCCTTTTCAAATCCAAACTCAAGACACACCTATTACGGACTGCCTATTCACTTTAACATTAATTTCCCAAATCATTTGCCATTTCAATTGATATGTTTTTTTTAATTATATTATTTGATTTCTTTTAACTATGTTTTTTGGGTGACCTTGAATGCCCCGAAAGGTGCTAATAAATAAAATTAATGATTATTATTATTATTAGTAGTAGTAGTAGTAGTAGTAGTAGAAGTTGTAGTATGTTTTTACAAAGGTAAATTTTTCCAAAAGGAAGCACTTATGTTTCAAGAAAAAAAATATTGCTATAATTTCTGTCAAAGTTATTTCCCGGTAAAAGAAAAAAAAGGAAATGCAAAACCAAAAAAAAATAAATAATAAAAAATAAAAAAGCATGCTGTAAGGAAAAAAAATATTCAAATAATGTTAGGTAGCAGAAAAAAATAAAGCAAATTGCAGAGAGGAGCGGCAAAACTTGTCTTGAATAAAGTCAATTTCAGCTTTTTCGATAAGCAAAGGGGAAAATCTATTAAAGTCCTAATATTCAAAGGTAGGATAGGTAGGTGAAAAAAATGCAACGCCAGTTTTCTTATCGGTGGACGTTTTCCGTCGTACACATCCCGGAAGTGTCCTCCACATGACTTTATACTACAGACTTTATCGATCATTGTCGGAATATTTTGTATATTCAAACGTTATTTTACATAATAATCTGATAATAACATTTAAAACTTAGATTGAAGTTGTCGTTGTGCCGGCTGAGAAATAAATAAATAAATAATTGCTGCTTCGGAACCTTTTCCCGGACGGACACAGACCGGAAGTCTTTCGTTGAAACCAAGTCGGAAACGCTAGCTTCACCAAACAATCTTAAAGTGAGTATCTTAACACGACTTTGATTCAAATGAAGAACCCTACATTATGATATGTGTAATAGTAGTTAGCTATGTCGGGTTTGTTCGCCGTACTGTAATTCAGATAGGCTAGGATAGCATGCTTAGCCGTTTCCGTCCACTACTGCCGATTTGTATTACGGTTGTTAGCATGGTTAGCTTTCGCTACCAACCGAGAAGTTTTTATTTACCGACCTTGCGTGCGTGTTCCCTTCGCTTTCCAGGATGACGGACCGCTACAACATCCACAGCCAGCTGGAGCACCTCCAGTCCAAGTACATCGGCACCGGCCACGCCGATACCAGCAAGTGGGAATGGCTGGTGAACCAGCACCGAGACTCGCACTGCTCGTACATGGGCCACTTCGACCTGCTCAACTACTTCTCCGTGGCCGAGAACGAGAGCAAAGCCCGGGTCCGCTTTAACCTGATGGAGAAGATGCTCCAGCCGTGTGGACCCCCCGCAGACAAGCCGGACGAATCCTAGATTTGGACCTGCGACACCATTTTGTGGACACCTAATTTCTTCCTTTTTTGTTTTACATATACAGAAGACACTTGGACTTTTTTGGGGGGGGGGAGTTGATACTTTAGTATCATTAGTTGAAGTTACAGAGGACGTTTGTTGGTGTTCTTAAAGCTTTCTTTCTCTCCACTGTTGTCTTTTATGGAATCATTTAATATGCATGAAAAGTAGCTTGGCTTCATGATACACACCATCTAGTGCACAGGTGCCAAACTGGTGGCCCAGGGACCAACCACATCGTTTTGTGTGGCCCGTGACAGCAAATCATGTGCATCAACTTAATGTTTCTTGCTAAAATACTAAAATTGCAAATTGTCTTTTTAAAAAATGTTGATATTGCAAGCATTTTTTGTTACCAAGCCCCCATTTAAGATAAATGTAATAATACTGTAGTTGAACAAACAGTTATTACTGGCTTCTGATTACAAAACTATCCATTCATTTGTGTATATGTAATGAGGCGATCATACTCACATGGGTTCACAGCTATAACGGCCCTCTGAGTGAAACAATAACTACCATGTGGCTTGTGACAAAAATGAGTTTAACATTCCTGCTCTCGTACAAGAGCTGCAAAGGGACTTTTTTTTAAGAGACATCTCAGTGTGATGCATGATTTTATTTATCCTCACATATACTATATGTATCTACACAGTCTCCATTTGGCCAAAGCGGCATGGTGAATTTATTAAAGTTGGGTTTGATATTTCTTCATAAATGTGCCTTTGAGTTCATGGGGGAAAATACAAACTGTGGGCAAGTAGTAAAAAGCCCTAAATTAACACATTTAAACAGTAAACACAGTTCCCATTATTACATTTTCACATTAAGACTGCTCTGCTAATTAATTTGAAACCCTAATCCTGGTTTGAAACCCTAACACTGACTTGAACCCCTAATTTAAAATCTTAGTTTTTGCTTCAAACACTAATCCCATTTTGAAACCTGAACTATGCCCTAATTTAAAACCCTAACCCTGGCTTGATACCTTATTTCGAAACCACAATAATACTGTTTTGAAACCTTTCCCTTAAACTTGGAACCCTGATTTGAAACTCAAAACTTTACTTGAAATTATAACCTAGGTTGGAAACCTCAATTTAAAACTTTAACCCTTGCTTAAATTTTTTTTATTTGAAATGCAAATCCTGTCATGAATCCCCAATTTGAAACGATAACCTTGGTTTGAAACCTTAATCTTGTCTTGAAACTCTAAAACCCAACTTGAAACTGTGCAAATATATTAAACCTCTAATTTAAAAACCCTAACCCTGTCTTGAAACCCCAATTTAGGCTTAAATCCCCAATTTAAAACTTTAACCCTTACTTAAACCCACACTTTGAAAAGATAATCCTATTTTAAAACCCTCATTTGAAACCATAATCCTGGTTTGAAACCCTAACCTGAGTTTCAAACCCTAATCTGAAAACCCAACCTCTGCTTGAAATCCTAACCTTGTTTAAAAACCCTAATTTGAAACCCTGACTCTGTCTTTATGCCCTAACCTTTGCTTGAAACCGAACTTTGGAACCCTAACCCTTGCTTGAAACCCGACCTTTTCTCACACCCATAATATCCGTAATGTGCTTAGAGGAAATATGTTTGATGATCCAAATTGAAAATGGCTTCAGAGGGACGAAGCCTGGCAGTCATGTGGTGCTTCTGCTGGTGCCCAGGTTGTTTACTGCATGTACACACGCACAAGCACACACACGCACTGGGGAGCGTCGAAGATGCTGTGCATGAGTCACTGTTGTTATTGCCAGGCAACGAGTCAGCGTGATGAAATCACGGCGTTGAGACACCATGTCTCGCCTTCATCTTTTTGGGGAGATTTCCGAGCCAGGTAAGTCCTCGCCATCTGGCCTCCATGGTGGAAACCACACTGCCTGGGAACGCTCGCTGTGAGAGACGCACACACAGTGGGGTACTGGCGTGCAAAGGGGGGCATAGGGGGTTTTGGCCCACCTGGGGGTGGGGGAGTAGTGGGTCAGAAACACACACAATGTAAGAAAAACACATTTACTGAGACAAACACACACAACCATACTGAGACACACACTGACACTGATGGAGAATGTAAATGCTAGATTAACTTCTGTACATTCTGACAGTCTCACACTCTATGTGACTTTCTAAATATTGACTAATGACTGTTTAAACTGTTGAGTATGTTTGTGGGGGACTATTGTAATTCCTGTTTGATTACATCAGAGACAAAAAAAAAAAAAAAAAGTCAGACGGGATCATCTTTCAGGGATGTGAGAAGATGAAGGAACTCAGAGCACAGTCCATGTTTAGAGGAGACAGTTGATGGGGCGTGACAGCCGCTAGAAAAGACAAGCTAGAAGTTCTCTTCGATCATCCACTTTACAAGCTGCTTTTGCTCTATGGCTGCTGTTCTTTCTTGCAAGAATATTAAATCATCTTTAAGCTTATCCACGTCTCCTCGATGTTTACGTAATTATAATGGACACACACACAAACACGCACATTGCTTCTTGTGCTTGAGAGTCAAGTACTTAAATAGATGAGAAGAGGACTCACCTTATTTTAAGGTAATGAGGCTTGCAGGTGAGCTGCTGTGATTATACGCAAGCACATAGAAGAACCCTAACATAGGCTTGAAGTGTTAAAAATAAAACTTGAAACTTTAAAACAACAGCCGTGAATTGAAACCTGACCACAATTTGAAAACCTGACAATGGCTTAAAACCCAACATTGAAAACCCAACCATGCCTTGAAACCCTAATCTTGTGTTGCAATCCTAACCTTGGTTTGAACCCCCAATTTGAAACTAATCTGTATTTGAAATCCTAACACAGGGTTGAAATCCTACTTTTAACCCTAAAAAAAAAAAAAAAAAAAAAACTAACTTTTGTGTGAAAGTCCAATTTGACACCCTAACTGTGCCTTGAAACCCTAATTTGTGACTCTACCTTTGCTTGAAACTTTAACTCTGGCTTGGAACCCTAGCCCAGACTTGAAACCCTAATTTAACACCCTAACTTTGGCTTGAAACCATTTCCAAACCTGAATAGACACATCCACTCAAATATGGATTTTAATAAGCCCCCAAGAGTTATTTTTAAGTGTCCTTTAAGAGGCACCACTGTATATAAATATTATTATTGAAAGCCTACTTTTAAAAATATAAACACTCCATCACAACTTCAACAACGAAGGTCTAATGTTGCAGATAAGTCTCACGCGCAACACATTTTTGCATAAGATTTTTTTTTTTTTTTACTCATTTAGATATATTTAAAAACCAGTCTACCTTAAATTTGCTTTGAAGTAAGCTTGCTCCACTAGTTTGGGGTAAAATGAGCAGCTGATTGTTTGCGCGTGTGTGTATTGTCCAATGGAGCCCAGCCGAGTAATAAACACTTGGCCCATGTGTCCATGCTGATGAGAGCATCTTGGCGGACCATCACCTTCTCCCCATCTATGATTACACAATCACTTTTGTCCGCAAAAAAAAACATTAAGTGGTCAGCCAATGCAATCTGTGGTCTTCTTTGCCACCCACTGCCTCTCAATATGCTTATCTTCCTTTTGCTCTCCTCTATTGTTGCACTTTCCCTTCTTTAGCCATCACTTTCTAATGTGAGGCAATTGAACAATACAGTACATTATTCAATTTTATCATGCAGTATTTTTTATTATAGCAGGCACATGAAAATAAAATTGCCTTTAATATTTAACACTCAAATATTTTAATATTAGTCCAATAATTAATCATTTAGTACATTTTCACTTTGTAAATGATAAAATAATGTAAACATTCATTCAATCAGGAATATTAATATTTCAATAATTCTTCGAGGATTGTTTTATATTTATTATGTAACGTATTTAGTTTAAAATTAATGTGCAGTAGTTTTTGATAGCACACAGAGTTAAACAAACTTTCATACTATCAATAAAAGGAAAATAGCATACAGGCAAACTACAACCCATTTGTGAACCAATACACTACATGGACAAAAATAGAAAACCCAGTGCACCTTCGAAAACTTTAAATACACGTTGCATTTGCTTTTAGTCATCCCCGCAGGTAATGAGGATGACGAGAAGCGGTGGAATATGAAAAGTGTCACACGTTGTGACTCCTAATCAGCTTCGGGGCGGCTTACTGATTCATTTCCACGCTTTCTCATTTGCGATAACGACCCAACTGTGGCCGACACCTCTGGGGTGGAATCAACCTTGTCATCCCATAACTAAACCTACTGTTGGGTGTTTTACGGCAATGCCGAGTCCCCTGAGGAGAAGGACTGCTTAGCAGAATATAGACACTGTAAAGTCTATGGGTGTGCGTGTGTGTATGGTTTACGATAGGAGATGCTGAGAGATTTATCATCCTTGGCTTTATCACCAGTTTCAGCACAGGAGAAGGAGGTGCAATGGTTAAAAAAAAAAAAACAGCAACAAAAAACAAGTGAACCCTGTGTTTGCCACCAAATGAGCTTCTGACCTTGATGCACGTTTGCTGAGGTTCCTTGTCCTCCTGTTCCTTTGCAACTCCATAAAGGTACAGATTGTCTCCGTCAAGACTTCCACATCTGAGGCGGAAATTCAATGTTGTAATGGTCAGCAGGGTAAATAAACAACCACAACCTTTGCTTGAAACCATAACCTAGCCTTTAGGACCCCGATATTTGCTGGAAACCCAAATTTGAAATCCAAACCCAGGTTGAAAGCCTAACCTTGGCTTGAAACCCAAACCCTTATTTGAAAACATAACCAATGACATGTAGGCTTTTAACCAAAATCTGAAACTAAAACCCAGGCTCGAAACCCTAACCCAAGATTAACCCAACTATGAAACAAAAACTCAGGCTTGAAACCAAACCTTTTGCGTAAAACCCAAACCCAGGCTCGAAACCCTATCGTGAAACACCAACCTTTTTTTGGAAACCGTAACCCAAGATTAAAACCCGACATTTAAAACTCAAAACCTGGGTTGAAACCCTAACCCTGACTTGAAAACACTAAACCTCTCCTGAAACCCTTAAATTTGCTCAACACAAATCTTAACCCCGGCTTGAAACCATAAACCAGGCTTAAAATTCAATTTGAAACACAAACATTTGCTTGAAACCCAACTTCTGTCTTGGAACCCTAACTCAGGCTTGAAAACCCAATTTACCTCCCAAATGCTGGCGTAAAACCCTAATTTGACAACATAATGCAGTAGTTGTGAATTATAACATTTGGAATGCTACTTCAAATGTAAATGAGAAACACAGAAAAGTGTCTGGCTGCTCAGTAAAAAATGAGCAATTAAATACATAAATAAATCAATAATAAATAATTTACACAAAAATTAATCTTACCAAGATTATACACACCACTAGGTGAACAACATCACTGCCAGGCATCTTCACAGGGTGAGTACTTTTACTCATCACACTGTGTTTAGCATCATTTTATAGTTTAATGCAATTGATAAATATTACCTCTGCAGTTCATGTTTTATGGTGGCCACAATTTGATTTTGGGAAACAAAAACAAACACAAAATTATTCATTAACTTCCTTTGGGAAAATTCGTTTTGAAAACAAGAAATAATTTAGAAGTCAACCTGCGTCGTTATGTTCCTCTTTGGAGTGTCCACTGTAAAACGAAACCACACTGATTTCCTGCTGGCTGCTTCACCTTTTAACACTAATGGCAGCGGGCAGACAAGCTAACACGCCAACGACATGTTGATTAATGCTAAGGTCAGCGGGCTGGCTAACAAGCTCGCTTGGCTTCAAGCAGAACATATTTAACGAGCTGTCTGCATGCTTAATCGACAGTGGTCGTTAAGGACAATAAACTCAAGCTGATGGGTTTGTCCTTTAACCAAAGTAACCAACGGGAGTAACTCTGACACAACCAAGGCTGCACATATTTTAAAGGAGACATACTGCGATATACAAAATTTCTCACAATTTAAAACAGTTCCCAGGAGTCTTAATAAAAGGTTTCTAACATCCACTTGTAACACTCCGATTAAAACCACTCTTTGTTTGGGGTGCGCTTCGATCATGTAAATGAAGAATATGACTTTTGTTACCAGGGATGGAGAACTCAGTGCTGCCCAGTTAGTGACTATTTAAAAAAATAAAAAAAAAAATAACATTTTTAAAGCAACTAGTAACAAATCTAGTGACTTTTTGTGGTGTTATTGGAGACTCCTGTTCACCCCTCTGCGTCCAGACTGCAAATGAATGATGCTTGCACAAGGTCATCACTGGCTAATTTGACCCTTCATGCATCAATTTTCTGAAACGCTTATCTTATTTGAGGTTGCTATTTGTTGAGGTGGAGTCTATCCCAGCTGGCTTTAGGCATGAGGCGGTGTACACCTTGGACTGTCGCCAGCCAATCACAGGACACAAATAATAGGATTGGCTGCTGCATGCTGTTCTGCCTGGATGCAGCAGCACATTGCAGTGGGGTGCCACAACGCTTCATTGAGATGTCTAACCTCCTCTCTCAGCTCATCAGTACGACACTAATATTAGATGTTCTATATCTAGGATAAATATTATTGTATTGTTATATTGTCTGTCTACATGTTGCTGCACCGTTTGTGCTCAATCCATTGTTTAAAGGGTTATTACAGCACAGCAACATAGCTGCTAAGTAGAGTTACTAATAGTGGACTGAAAAAATATGTGTCTGTTTTAAATACACAAGGTGCAATTCTCTTTGTTTGATGTTTAGTTTGGCAGTGAACTTCCACTGGGAATGGCAATAAGCAGCTTGAAACTGCGTTAAGTTCACTGTTAACATACGGCGTTCGTATATCAAGTTTTTTTTACAAAAAAGTAAAAATAAAATCAGTCGAATAATGGCTCATATCTAGAAAAATTCCTAAATCAAGCCACTCATATCACAAGGCACCTCTGTATAGACGAACATGAATTCAGATTCACACCTATGGACATTTTGTCTTCAACGAACCTAACATACACGTTTGCAATGTGGGAAGAAGGCAGAGTAGCCAGAGAAAACCTGGATCACCTGACGGCAAGGCAGACATGCTAACCACCAAACAACCATGCTGCACCATAATATGATCCAAATCGAATAAAGACAAACAAGTAAGTAATTTAAAACAATTACATCATAGTTGTATTGTAGCATAAAATTGACCGTGTATGCACATGCTCCATATACATTCTGTACAAAATAATCAATATACAGTACATCATACATAAAGAAGGAATACTGTTCGACTGTACATGACTTTAGGTTATACGTACATACAAAGAAGCAGCAACAACACATACACTTGTACATTTCCTGATGAGACTGTCAATCACTTTTTGTCACGCTACCACGCTAGCAGGAACATGACATCAACTTTGTATTTGACTGTTTTGGATTTGAGAGTTTATGTTTGCACATGGACAAGGTTTGCTCATCTCAAACACACACAGTGACAAATCATCATTAACTGAACCTTATGGCCTATTTGGTGTATAGACGCAAATGCACAAAAATCGAGCCAACTCTCTGGTTGTTTAGACAAAGTCTCCTCTCTTAAAACAAAGGTCACTTTGCTCTTAAATACTTCCACTTCACTCGCAGTAATTCACAATTTGAAGTTACGGTGCCTCACTTTGGTTTTAGCTCCAGCAAGGTGATTTAGCTCAGCATAAACACTCAATGGTGAGACTTGTTAGCGAGTTAACATGTGTCCAGATTAATCAGACAAGAATACTTAGGTCTAATGTCAACACCTTCCAGTTGTATGCTAAGTACAGAGAATTTCAGCTCTGGAATTATCCAATGTGCCTGTAAAAGGTAGACATTTTATTTTTTAGCTTTGAGCTAGTAGAATGCTAATGCTGCCTCCCTCCAAACTGGCATCTCTCCTTTAATGGCAAATCATGGCTTGATCAATGTTACGCAAAAAAAAGCATTTAGGGATGTAAGCAGCGTAGCGTAGAATATAGTTTATCTCCTTGACAGGTTAACACAAGCGAATTAGCCAACTAGTTCACTAACTCACAGTTGTCCTTGAATAAAAACATGCATCTAGAAATTATTTGAGTTTGACTAACTCGCAGTATGTAGAGATATGTTCTGTTCACTGGAAAGCGACAAAGTGCTTCTTAACAAGTTAGCACAACTGAGTTAGCCGGCTACTTAGCTAGCGCTCAACTCAAAAGTTGTCACGGTTACCTGAAAAACATTGTGCATTGTCAGGAAATAACACAGATTAACTCACAAAATGTGGAACTAGAGCCTGTAAAATGGGGGACACTTATGGCTAGGATAATGGGAATCTTAGCCGTCGTGTCTGCCTCCATACCACTGACTCTTCTTTAATAGCACGTTGTAGATTGACAAATTTTACACAATTACACAAATACAGCATTGTAGGGATCTAAGCAGCATAGCGTAGAGACGTACTTTTTCAACTGAGGTCGCCGTAGCTTGGTTAATGGAATTGTGCTCTGAATGCGAGATGATTCATCAGCATTTAACATGAGTGCGATAAAAAGTAGGGCAAAATATCGACTGCTATGTCATAAGGGGTCCAAACCACCAAGGGCAGATAGACATAGAAAAAAGAATGTTTGCGGAAATGAAATTGGGAAAAGAATACTACTTCATGGCGAGTTTATTGATTTAGTGCCTCTTTGTTTTTGTAAGGTATTATTAGCTTTTTGACACAAGACACTGCGTGAAGAAAGCTAAACTGATTGAAACTGATTTAAAAGCTTAAAAAGTGCAACTTTCAAAGAGTATTTCAAGCACTTAAGAGATTTTTTTTTTTAGCATTTATTAATGCAACAGAGGTCTCATAGGCATGGTCCTTCTTCGCTCCACAGCAGTTTACCTACTATGGCAGCTCAGCAAGCAAATGTGCTTATGTCGTAATGCCCTCTAGTGGCCCAATCATTTGACAACAGCTCCTCATGATCCATTGGTTGGTGCTCCGGGTCAGAACAAAGCATACTGTAGCATCTGCAGTTCTCTTTAGTCACATTCATACCTGTAATAACGCACCATTTTACACCTCTCGGCGCGAAACAAAAAACAAACACGTTTTCCAGCAAGTCCTCCTCCCACTCTGTAATAAATAAATCACTCTTAACGGGACTCCACTTTTCTGAGTATAGGTACAGTATGTGCAATAAAGTTCCACGAGTGGGCCACACGGGGAGCCCAGGGCCTTAAGACAAACCTGAATTTGTTGTTACTGCACAAGTAAGTACACTGAGTGGAATGACCAGACTGACTGACAGCAGCAGGTCTGATGGCCTGGTGGACTTTTCTTTGTTTGGGGGGGCTTTTGATGCTGATGTCCAGTTCTCATTAAGGCCGGTGAAATCTGAAAATGCATACAAATATTTGAAAATGTGTTATACAGATTCCAGAAGTTTTCCTTTTGAAATATATAATAAATAAATAGGCAATATTATGCATGCTAGCTGTGTATACATTTATGACTTAAAATTGGTATTTCCTAAAACTGCATAAAACATATGGGCACATGTGCTATTATTAAAATAATCATATTTTAAATAATTTTCATTGTTTATTGAAATGTAATTTTATTTGTATACTAACTTAAAATACAAAGTATAATTCAAATCAAATAGAATGTAATTTAATGAGTATAATAAATTTAAATAGAATGTAATTAAATGAGTATAATAAATTAAAATAATTATTGGAATGGCGTGAGATTATAACTATGCATAAAGAAAATATATACATTTAAGTAAAGAAATAGATTTTAAATCTAATTATAGGAATGCATTTTAATTCCGAAATTCCATTCTAAGAAATTTAGCTAATAGAGGCGTTGACAGCACGGAAGAGCCAGTTTAAAAGCACAGGCGAACACTTCAGTGTACCTGGTAAACTGTTTGCTGTCTTCATGCACCTCCATTTCACTGCTCTTGAACTCATTCAGCTCCTTGCGGATGGCCGCCTAGAGCGTGAAAACACACACACACACGCACACGCACACAAATGAAAAACTATATTAAGCCGTAAACGACCACTTTTTTTGCTCACCGGCCTTGTGCATTGGCCAGGCTAATGCACATTCCCAGTTGAGTTGCCTTGATTGAACTCTGAGGCTGCTTAAAGGCCCTCATGTGAACCTAAGAAGCTATTTTATGTTGCTGTCCAACAAAAAGCATTTATTTGGAACAAATTTTGTTACTGTGTGCATGTACTGTACATTTTTTAAAGTCTTTTTTTTTTTTAATTATTTTACAACTAATTAACTAACTAACAATTAACAACTATGTAAATTCATTGAAGACTAAACAGTCCACAGGTGTAAATATGAGTGTGAATGGTTGTTAGCTGTGTCTTGTGTATCCCACATCTCATTCAAAGTCAGCTGGAACAGACTAGGACAAACTGGACTTTACACCGATCTGATCGGCTTGATCGGTATCGGCGATGATTAGCATTTTATGCTGATCGGCTTTAATGTCATAATTCGTCGGTACGATCAATGACTCCGCGTCACCGTCATGTACAGTATATTTGAATCCAAAAGCTAGTTTATTTTTAGCCTTGTCGCGTGTCTTTTGACGTAGTACTGTAAATATCTGACAACAAATAAATCATAATAAGAAATGTTGAATCATGCTCTAAAGTTTTGGTGTGTGTGAAGTAATTTAATTACAATAAAGTAATTTAATTACAGTAAGTTAGCACCCATTATTTCTGTCATTTTGTAATGTTGGTTTGACCTGACCGATTAGAATACATGACCTGAATAGAGAATACTTTTGAAGATACTCAGCATACAGTACACAAGTATATACAGTAAACGAACAAGTCATTTAAATAGACACATTACTTCATCTTCTGATCGGATCGGTGATCGGTTATCGTTTTTTTAAACTCAGTGATCGGCCCCAAAAATCCTGATCGTGTAAAGCCTCGAACAAACGTTACAAAAAATGGATGGTCAGCTAATGTAGCACTAGATTTGAGCAGCAGAGAGCAGCCTTGATGCATGAAAGAACTCTCAAATTACTGAGTACAATGAACAACCTTGTGTAACTGCTTGGTTTTACTTTTGGTATGTTATATTGTGAAAAGTCCATACAAGGCATAAACACTAGTGTCACGAGAGAGGGGGTAAATAGAGGGTTAAAAAATTGTATATTAAAGGGAAAGTACACAAAAAGAGCATTGTGGGCCCGCCTCACCTTGTCAGCGGGTGTGAGTCGCGTCCACGGCTTATCCGCCCGGCGGTCGTAGTCCTTGGCGTCTGTGACCTCCACGTACTCGTTAAAACGCAGGATTCTTCGAGCGATGAGCTCGGCCACCGTTGGCCGCACGCTGAGCTGTACAAAATGACAGTTTTAGTCCTCACTTTTAAGATGGTGTGTGCTTCCTTTGTGGCAGGCGTGGGCAAAGTATGGTTCACAGACCAAATACAACCCAGTCTTTTAATGCAGCCCATCGGGCATTATCAAGAGTCCTGTAATTTGTTGCATTCATTTATCTTTTTTCTGAAATTGATTAATTAAAACAAATTTTAAAAAATGTAGAATTAAATATTTGGTTAATTGATTAATTGTAAATAAAATAGAAACATTTGTAAAATCAACATTTTAACAATATTTTAACTCCTAAAATAATTATATGCAAAATACAAGATTAGTGGAATGAATAAATAAAAACATTAAATCATTGGTTAATTTATCATTTTTAAATTCTAAAATAAGAAAAATAGGCATGCATTTTATTACTAAAATATGTTTTTCTTCCACATAAAAACAGTCCAAGAAAAAATTACAAAATATTATATTGAATCATTAGTTGATTAATCTAATTAATTTTAAATTTAAAAAACAAAAAATAGTAAACAAAACATTTTATTGAATCATTGGGTAATCAAATCTAATTATGAACTTAAAAAAGATGAATGCTTTTTTAAATTGAAATACTTTGTCTTTTACATGCAATACAAAAATATTAGTGGAATAAACAATTTTGCATGGCATTTTATGAAACAGTTGATAGCATACAATGACATTCATAAGAAATAAAAATAAGAATGATTTTATTATCAAACTTTTTTAATGAAGATTTATTTATTTAATTATTACCTCATCTACAAATGACCTGGCCCATTCACCCATTTTAAAAATCAAAAGTAGCCCTTGAGCACAGAGTTTGCCAACCCCTGCTTTATTCTCTTACCTTTCTGGAGAGTTTCCTTTTAATCTCCTGCTTGGCTTCGTGCTCCTCCACTTCGTTTTTCTCTGCACGCAGACAAAAGTTTCACACCTACTTAGCTTTGCGCTTCTATTTATAACTGCCGCAAGATGATATTGGGTTTTATTAAAAGCCTTCCAGTAGATATGAAGCCATTTGGTTACGCCAATGTCGTCAAACCAAGCCAAATGATGTCCTTTAACTTCTGTATATAACCACTAACCCTAACTAATGTAGCTTGTAAAATACTTCTTCATTAGCCAAACATTATAAAGTCGTTTTGTTCAGCGCTAGGTAGATTCATGACACAGCAGAACCTTTTAAAAATAAAAAAACAAATAATAATAATAAATTCCTTGAAGACGTACAAATTGTGAATTCTACCAACATCCATCCATCCATCCATTTTTTGAGCCGCTTATCCTCACAAGGGTCGCGGGAGTGTTGGAGCCTATCCCAGCTATCATAGGGCAGGAGGCGGGGTACACCCTGAACTGGTTGCCAGCCAATCGCAGGGCACATATAAACAAACAATCATTCGCACTCACATTCACATTTAGAGTCGTCAATTAACCTACCACGCATTTCTTTGGGATGTGGGAGGAAACTGGAGTGCCCGGAGAAAACCCACGCAGGCACAGGGAGAACATGCAAACGCAACACAGGCGGGGCCAGGGATTGAACCCCAGACCTCAGAACTGTGAGCCAGACGCTCTAACCAGTTGTCCACCGTGCCGCCTTCTACCAACATTTCCTTGTAAAATATGTCACAAAAGTTGCACAACTCGGAGAGAAAAAAAAAGTGATGATGATGGTAACTATACAACAGGAAATCAAATAGTGGCGCACGTCTCAGTCCTGGCTGCTCTGTACTACATGGCTAAAGCAAGTCAAAGTCATCGATAAAAAGGGCAATGTGCGCCACAAAGTCAGCTGCATCCAGTCTTAATGTGAAGACTCCTCCCTCCCAGGCATACACAGCAATGTTTGATGACCTACGTCTGAGGATGTTCCGCTGCTCTAGCTCCTCAGTGGTTGGTCTTTGGCTCAACTGCCTGAAATGAGAAACAGTCTTTACTTTGTGTGTGCATGAACAGATTTACATGTGTAGTAATACATCTAAAGGTAATATGACTTCTTTATCCTTTGATAAAGCGCTAAAGGCGCCCTCAACCGCAGGCTGAGCCTGTGATGAAATGCATGCCCACCTGACAAGCTTGGAGCCGATCTGCTGGCGGAGCTCGTGTCTTTCCGTCTCAGAGCTTCGCGGCAGGATGTTTTTCTCCTCCAGCTCCCTCTTGCTGGGCCGGTTGCCCAGTTTGATGTTCAGGGTGTCCCGTCGCCGGATTCTGCTGGCCAGAGAGCCTGGAGGGGAAAAGTGTTCAGTCAAAATGCATCAATAGACATTAATTGATGGCTGAGGTAGTTCCATACTGTTGAGGTACTCGTCCTCCTCCTCTTCCTCCTCCTCGTCGTCATCGCGGTACAGGATGGGTCCGTCTGAGTCCGAGTCGCTGGCTTGGCTCTCCGTCGGCCGGTCGGGGATCACCGTCACCTCTGCCTGTTGGATGTTCACGCTGTGGCTCTGCGGCTTCACGGTGTACACATCAGCTGGGCTACAATCACAACACAACGCAAATGTAAGCACATATTTAACTGATCAAATACACTACGTACAACCTCCACCCGGGTAGGTTTTTTCAGTGTTGGTTGGTTTGTTGCTAACCAATAGTGAACAAAATGTAAACACAAAACTTTTATTTTTACTCCCATTTTTCATAAGATGAACAACACAATAAAACTGCACATTTTAGAGTGGCCTTCATTTTGGGCAGCCTGGGTGTCCTGGTGCCAAGTGCACATATGGACACCCTTACACATGAACATGGTGTTTGTTATGGACCATCCATGATGAGCACATAAGTCCAATAACAGAACTCTGCTCGGGTTCTGATAGGGGGGCACCTCCTCCCAATCACGCCCTTCCAGGTCTCACTGTCATTGCCCATCTGAGCATTGAAGTCCCCCAGCAGAACGATAGGGGGGGGGGGGCGGGGTTTCAATAAGCATACCCACACCTGCTCAGCCCCTCTCACCGTGGGCAACTCCAAAGTGGAAGAGATTCCAACCCCTCTCGAGAGGACTGGAACCAGAGTCCAAGCTGTGTGTGGAGGAGAGACTATGTCTTGTCGGAACTTCTCAACCTCTCACGCTCGTTCGGGCTCCTTCCCTGCCAGAGAGGTGACTTTGCACGTCCTTACAACCAGCTTCTGTAGCTGGGGATCGAACCCCCAAGGTCCCTGCCTTCGGCCACGCCCAGCTCACAGTGCACCCGAACCTATGACGCCTCCCACAGGTGGTGAGCCCATGGGAAGGGGGACCCAGGGCTGTGGTTCTTTGGAGTTCAACTCATGAAAACTTAAGTGTTGCATTTTTTTTCAGTGCATATCTGCATTAAAAAAATAAATAAATCATGTAAATATTTTTATTATATTTATTTTTCCTTGAGGGTTAAATCTAGTATAGTATAGTAGTTCTAAAAATATATTTTAAAAAAAGAAAAGAAAAAAGAGAAAAGGAAAAGAAAGAAATACCTTTGATGTATTTAGAAAAAAAAGCAAAGAAAGAAAAACAGGGCAAACTACATCTGCCATCTTATTTTGCCATGTGAATGCATCCAGATCCAATCCAGATGGTATATGTTTGGCAAAAATTTTAATGTAAATCCCTTTCACAATGTTTCAATGCTTATATTTCTGTGAAATGTTATCAGATGGGGTTGTTTTTTTTGGTGTGTTAATTGTTGCTGTCAAACAAAAATCATGAAATCTCCAAATTTTATGCTTTTTGTTTTTACCTGAAAAGTGGAAAAAAAAAAAAACATTTTTCCAGTAAAAAAACAAAAACTTTCTAATTTGTACTAGACATTATGTATGATTATATTACCTTCCTTTAAGCTATTAAGAACCTAAATTGTTTCTGTTTACTTAATATAGATATTAATTGCTATTTTCTTAGAATATTTTTAATGGCATGTCAGAATTGAAAGGTTCTTAACTCCTGTTTTGATTTGAGTGTCATATTGAGAAAGAAGAGTTGTGGCATAATGTGCATTGTAGACCAAAATCTCACTGACTTGCTGTGTTTCGACGTTAACCTAGTTGTCCTGGTAACCCCATTTCACATCTGCTACTTCAAGACACAATAAATTATACACAATTTAAATGTTCAAGTATTGGCAGAGATCAGAATGCTGAGTGCTCTCTACTTGTTTAATCCATACAGCTCATAAAACTACTCCAGTGATGAGTTCACCTTGAGTGTGTCTCCTCAGCAGCCTCGCCGTTTTCCTCTTGCGCCTCTCCTGCCTCCCCTCTGGTCTTCTCAACTTTCTCCTGCTGGGCATTGCCCTCAGCGCCCCCCTCTGTGAAGGAAGTGTCCTCTGTGGCAGTGTTGATGTGTGGGGAGTGGACGACAGGCTCGAGGGATGCATCTCTGAGGGTCTCTTGGCCCGCAGATGAATCGCCGCAAGGAGCTTTTTCCTCTGGTGCGGCTTGAAAAACAACAGGAGTCTCCTCAACTTCGGGGAGAGAAACTTGAGAAGAGCTCCCGTGGGGGTCCGAGGAGTTGACTTCTTCTGGCTGGCCGGGAATCTCCGCAGAAGCTTTCTGAGAATTGGCTTCTGCTTTACGGCTGGTCCGAGTGTTGTCACCTCTGCTATGCGACTCACCGTCCTTGGGTGCGCGAGAGCGAGGAGGGACAGTGGAGTAGGAGGTGGTGGTGGTTTTCGTTGCACTTCCTTGCGTCTTCTTTGGATGAGAGGACTTGGCTGAAAAGAAAAACAAAAAAAATGAGACGCATCCTACATGTCTTTGTTCTGGATGCCCCTTACAACATCTCCAGCGTGTGGAAAAATGCTGCTTTTGCCATAGTGCAAGACAAGGAATTGAAGCCCGGATTTTGGTGTTTGTACGTTCACAAATGAATATTTGCAATGTACAGTCAGATTTTTTTTCCCCATCCAAACGCATTCACAGATACCAAATCACACTGCTGTATTTAAAAACTGACTAAGAGCTGTCCATGAAGTTGTATATATATTTGGATTTATTTATTTATTGAACCTTATGTAGGTAAGGTATTTGCAATGCCAACCTGGCTGCAGACAGCAGAGTAAAACAAAGCAAAATAGAAGCAAATACATGTACAAACTGTACAATGTGATATAGTAACAAGTTAAATATTACATGACATCATAGTGAATAAAAGGCAGTTGAGCAGATGTTCTCTAAAGCTGCAGAAATTGCATGAAGAAAAATATAATCGCTTGAATGCCAAAAATGTGTCTTTTTGAATAATTAAATATATAAATAAATGTAGAAGCCTGCAGTTGACTATCGATATGATTCATTGCTCTCAAATTTATAGTGGAACTGTAAGGCTTCAGACCCATGTCCCTATTGCATTTTCCATCTGAGAAATCATATCTATAATCTGTAAGCTTTTGCACAATCTATTTAGGTATGTCATCTCAATAAAATAGAAATATAATCACATTTATTGAAATGTACCTGGATATAGTAAAAGTCCCTACCTCAAAGACTGTCTGCAGCCAGGTTGGCATTGCAAATGAGAATCAGTTCTCAATTGCCTCATCTGGATACAGGGTTAGGATTTAAAGGAATTAAAATGTATTTGAAATTTAGATTTAGATATAAAATACCATATTAACTTGAAAGCTTGAAATGCCAGAATTTTTTATATCCAGTAGGTGTCCGTATTGTTCAACATCAGCTTCATTTGCTTGATCTACCCTGAACTAATAAGTGTGATGGAAACGCAAACCTGATGGGCCACAGGAACCTTTTGCAACTAGGAACTCAAAGTTCCTGGGCTGGTTGGTGGAAAGCCCCTCTGGTTTTTAAGTTTAATAAGCATATTTACCGGTAGTATGTGCATACTTGATGCACTGTAATTCCTTCAATAGAGGCAACATTTCCTGAGGGGAAAAAACAGGCAGTCTATCTGGGGAGAGATGTTTGTTCTCTTCAATTGGACGTCACACCCTGTGATTAATGCAGGTACGGCGCCCATTAAAGCAGAGATAACTACTTTGTACAAGAGGCAGAGGACACACTGGACGCGATGCCAGCCAATGACAGGTGGCTACATATTAACAACCATTCACACACACATTCACACCTTTGAGCAATTTTGAATCTTGATCTAACCATACATGCATGTTTTTGGGAATGTTGGAGGAAGCCAGAGGATGTGGGGAAAACCTACGCAAGCACAGGGAGATCATGAAAAGCCCACACAAGGCCAGAGGCAGATTCAAACACAAAACCTCAGAACAGAGCCAGATGTGCCTACCACTAGTCCACCTCACTACGTCTGTGTTATTACGCAATTTATTTGTCACAGAAGAATTTAGCTTAGGCCCCAAAATGACAAAAAAAGGTTGAGGAATACCACCAAAAATTAAGTCATTTGATAAAGACTCAAATGTACAACATACATGAAGAGGAAAGGAGAAGGGTCAGTAGAATGAGGATGACAACTGAACCTCTTGGTTCGTGTATGTCGTTAAATTCACAAGTGTTTCTTTTGTGATGCCACCAGAGAAGGGTTGCAAGGATGGCAAGTCGAATATTTGATAAGAGCTCAATCATAGCACATCTCCATAACATCTATTTTTAGCTTTCTGGAACATAAAAACACTAAAAATTCATACTGCCACTACAAACTGCATTGTAAACATACAACCTCAAAATGACGGGGAAAAGAAGGAGAAAATGAGGAAAAACTACCAGTATTGTGAAAGTACATTTAATCCATACAGGATTGTGTACACTTGCATGCATGCATGCAAGAATATCAAATCAGCTAAACTTACCAATCACGCGACTACTGTTGTTAGAACTCCGCGGGTTAGTTTTAGCTTGCGCTACAGAGCCCAACTTCCCTGGGGCTTTGACGGACTTTTTAGCCCCAGAGGAAGCGTCCCTGCTGTGCCTGGTCGTGACAGCAGCGCCACCCGCAGGTTTGGACGAGGCAGGCAGAGCGGCGCTCTGCTGTTTCCTAACTTGGGCATCCCGCGGGGGCGCCTGACCCGCCCGGGGGACAGGTTTAGTGTCACCTTTCTCTGAGCAGGTCAGAGGGAGCAGATGGGGATGTTAAATGTTAAAAGGAGATTGAAGGCATGTTAAGAGATGCAGATGGACATACATGGAGTTACATACAGGAAGAGGAAAGGAGAAGGGGATGGGTCAGGAGAATGATGACAACTGAACCTGTTGGATCATGTGTCGTTAAATTCACAAGTGTTTCTTTTGTGATGCCACCAAAGAAGGGTAGCAAGGATGGCAAAGAAGGGCGTTAACAATTGAACCGGAAAAGGTACTTACTGCAATATATCGCAACGACAAAAGCAGTACACATAGTACTCTCACTCTACATGTTCGCCACTGCACGTTCAATTAAGACACGGTATGTGTAAGATTGCTCCCTTTATGACTATCAACATACAGTACCTGGATTTCTGTATAAATGTGTCATAAAATGAGTCTGATCATCTAAATCACAACAACAGAAACATTCTGCTTAAACTAATGCCACACAAACAATTATGTTTTCATGAGACACACTATGTAAACATTCACAGTGTAGGATGGAAAAAGTATGTCAAACACCGAGGCTAATGCTAATGCTAACGGCAGTCAGCCAATTTAGAGTCCAATCAATGTAATGCGATTGGGGGCGTTTGGTCAGAAAAGTATCTCTAAAAACTTTGATGGTAATCAGTCCATGGTAAGACAGGTTCTCTAGAAAGTTCAGCACGGTTGCTACTCTCCTTAGCAGCAACTGTCCTTAAAAGAGGACCGAGAGAGCACAGTGCAGAACACTCAATGAGGCGAAGTAGAATCTGAGAGTGGCAGCTAAAGACCTACAGAAATCGCTGGCACAAATCTCTGGCAAATGTACAATAAGTACATTATCAAGAATGGGTGTCATTGGAGGACACCACAGTGGAAGCCACTGCTGTCCAAAAAAAAAAACATTTGCTACACGTCTGCAGTTTGCTAAAGAATACCTTGATGTTGGACAGGGCTACTGGTAAACTACTGTGTGAACAGATGAAACCAAAGCTGATTGCTTGGGAGGAACACACAACATAATGTGTGGATGGGGGGGGAAAGGCACAGCACAAACCTCATCCCAAATGTAAAGTATGGTAAACGAGATATCATGGTTTGGGAATGCTCTACTTCCTTAGGTCCTGGACACATAGCTATCATCGACTGAAAAATTAATCGGACGGATTAAAGGCATTTCATTTAATTCCAGTAGGGAAGATTTTATTGAAATACGAGCAAATTTAGTTATAAGCTTGGTGACAGAATGCACTAAACTCCTAAGTCAAGGTACTGCTTTAATTGTTTAATTGTGTATTACCTTAACAAAACTATGTATGGCTACTATTATGACTTAGATGAAGATCAGATCACATTTCTGAGCAATTTATGCAAAAATCCAGGTAATTCACATACTGTACTTTTTCTTGCAACTGTATGAGAACATTACATGGAAATGGCAGCAGTATCAATCCTAAAATACACTCAACATCCAGTATTAGATGAAATATGTCACCTCTTTTGTCCACGGTGCTCACAGGGCCAGGAGCAGGGTCCACAGCTTGGGTGAATTTGATTTCAATCTCAACTTTGACCTCCTCCGGTGACACGCTGGAGCTGGCGTGACCATTCTGGATTTCCCTGCTGACGGGCTCATTTGCTGAAGACATATAAAGAAAGATCAGTCCCATTTTATTTTGCAGACCTCCGCTAAAGTTGAACCATCCCAAAGAAGTACATCCGGCTCGAGTCCTCTACGTAGCGGTAAGAGCAAATAGACAAACCTTGTTCTGGGACAAGCACGCCCTTCTTGATGAGCTCCTCTCTGGTTTGTCTCGTTGAGATTTTTCTCTCCAAAACTGCACAAACAAACGACTTCAAGGTCAAAGCCTGTTGGTCTGCTTGAAGATGCAAAGACACAAAAGATGAAGACCTTTGGAGAGATCCTGGAACCTGTCGCTGCTCTTTTTCTTCCTCCACTTCCAGGGTTTGAAGAGTCTGCCTAGAGTGGACAGCTTTCCTCGCTGCTGCCGTGACTCAGGTGCATTGTGGGCGTCGCCGCCGCTGTCCAATACCACATCGCAGTTGGCCAGTGATGACGATTTCTCCAAACCATCAACTGGAGGGAATGTTGGGAGACATTTGATGACGACGACAAATGACGACGATACTCATAAATGAAGTCTTTACTCAATTTTTTTTATGTTTTTCTTTTCAGGATGTTGTCTGATTGGGATGATTGCCCTTTACATTCAATTCATAAATTCATCCATCCATCGGTGATTAGACTTAGTCCCTTAGTTGCCACTTTTTCCATCTTAACATTTTGGATAATTGTATGCGTCCAACTTTGTGAAAGGTTTAGGCAATACCCAGTCCACCACGCAAGGTCCATAATAGTGATGCACAGAAATGAAAATTCTTGGCCGAAACCGAAAATAAGGAAAGCAAAACCGAAAACAGAGAAATTATTTTTCCAACTGTAAGTAAAATTTTATTTATGGTTATGATTGCAGAGCTATCTGTAAAAATTCACTGCCAGAACAACTTTTCTGAATTTCCATATGTTTAAAATTATGTCAAGCATGTTGCTGTGGGACAGTTATTGGAGTATATTATGTGATAAGATAATATTAATTCTGCATACTGTTAGCAACGTTGGTAGCTAGCCAGGCGTAGCGTGTAGGTAGCTGGGGCGGCCACGGTTTTTGCTTGCATCATCATCATCTTCTTTCAGCCGTGTTTTTCAGCGACAAAATAATTTTGTTTGAAAACCAAAAATGCACTTTTGGCCCATTCACGGTAGCCAAAAACCTGGTGCATGACTACTTCATAAACGGCTGCATGAGTTTGGTGTGGAAGAACCCGATTAAAACACCATTAGGATGAACTACAACAGAAAGTGTGAACCGCCTTCCCACCTTCTTGAAAGGCGTTATAACTGTTAAAAAAAAAAGGGGCCAACTCCCCTATTTTCACTTCCTCTAGGTGGAAGAGAAGTGTGTCCAAATACAGTACTTGGGTCCATTTTAGTAATGTTACAAAGGTCGTGTATCATCAGGCAGAGAAAATATGCAGTTGTCACTTCACCAAAGTGACTCAGGCGCCCGGCTGTCAAATAATGCGGGGAGAAAATGACACAAAATAGCGTGTGTGCATACATGTCCAACATGGCAATTCAAGGGCGATTAAAGAAGGCATAAAAAGTACACCACAGAGCTTGGGACACTCTCCAGACACTTATTTTGGGCATTTATCCACATTGGCACACAGATATAGAACAGGGGTGGGTCAACTTTTGTGCTCAATTTGGGTTTTAAAAATCATGCACAGAAAGCCCATTTGTATATGAGGGGTAAAAAAAAAAAAAGACAAAGTTAAAAAGTTAAAATAAAGTAAAGTTAAAAAAAATTACTTAAAATGTAAGCACAATTTTTTTTTTTATTATTATTCGTTGTCATTTTGTGTTTTATATATAATTTAATTATGTAATTAATTGATTATTTAAAGTTAAGTGGATCCAACAAATGTTTTAATAAAATAATTCACTCATTGTTAACTTATATATACATAATTTGACTATAATTCACAAATTATATTAAATATGTATGTCAAATTGTTACGTTTAATAAAATAATTCATGTTTTTTATTAATAATTTAATTATTTAATCAATAAAATATATGAACTGTTTAAATCTGTTTTTCATTTTACTAACATTTTGTAATCTTATTTAAATAAATCAACAAAACTAAAAATATATTTAATTCGATAAATGAATGAAAAATATATAAGAAAATAATAAATATTTTATTTAACCAATTGGAGGAAAAAATGACTATAAATTAACACCGACGGGCCACACGTTATCCTTACCCACCCCCTCATAGAGAATCATAACAAAGGGGGACTAGAAAAGAGAAGCAATGAGCAGCAAAAGGTGATGACAGAGAAGCAAAAAAGGAAACAAAGCAGCTTCCGACCAATCCGGAATGCCTTGATGATTAATTAAATGTCTGTCTAATCGGCCTCCTCTTCTCCCAGCTCGAGGGGTCCTTCTTACAACTGCTGACTCGACAGTTCCATTTCACAGTAGATTTCACAACAGGGGCGTTCTGCTTTCAAGCAGATGACTCGCAACGTCACGCCAGATGAGAGAGTCAGGAATCGAATGTGTGTGTGTGTGTGCGTGTGTGTGTGTGTGTGTGTGTGTGTGTGTGTGGTGAGCGTTCACAGATGCAACTTGAAGCACAGCAGATGCTTCTGAGTGAAGTCAGCGCATGCCGGGTTACTTAGCAAACTGAATGGTGCTCGTCAGTGTTAATTCTATAAAAGAAATGTGCTGACGGATTGTTAAATTAAAGGGAAATCCCTATGTATACAGCAGATAGTGAATGTACTTCAAGATAAATGTGCCTGGGTGGGTTTTCTCCGGGCACTCCAGTTTCCTCCCACATCCCAAAAACATGCATGGTAGGTTGATTGAGGACTCTAAATTGCCCGGAGGTGTGAATGTGAGTGCGGATGGTTGTTTTTTTTCTATGTGGCCTGCGACTGGCTGGCGACCGGTTCAGGGTGTACCACGCCTCCCGCCTGGAGATAGCTGGGATAGGCTCCAGTCCGCGATAAGCGGTAAAGAAAATGGATGGATGGATGGATAAATGAACACGGGGCAAAAATATTCCACTCCAGTCCTGTAAGTGGCAGTCATGCTCATTACAAAGTGACAGTAAAATGACCACATACAGTAAGGATTATCTGCCAAATGTGGTGGGTCACTGTCACACAATTCATTCATCAGCACAATTATTGCCCTTTTGGAATCGTCGTTTGTTATTATTTTTCGGATGAATGAATTGGCTATTTGGTGGACCTCCACATGGCCGAAAAACACATTTTTTTTAAAGCCTGGTGAAAATTAATATAACTTGGGTACCCTGACTCCTGAACACAACAACTCAACACTTTCTAAGTAACATTTCCTGGAAAGTGAATCAGCCCCTGACACCAAATTCAGGGAACAGGTATATCATTACAGTCCCATGAAAAAGCCCAGAGAAACCATCCCCTGAATTGAACAGGAGATCAGCCATTTTGGTTTGAAACTGTCATTCCAGTGCTCATACTTTCAAGAAAGGACACCTGAAACCGGCCAAAATTACCTAAAAAAGTCAGCTGAAGCAAAATGGCTGACTCTTTTTGGTCCTGGGTTCTTGAGACTTTTTTGTGGATCTACTTAATGATGATAAACCGTGATAAAGTAGTTTTTATGGTCTACAAAAAAAAAACAAAAAAACAAGAAACTCATGACCTAAAATTTTGTGTTTTATGGTGAGACATCAAATTTTGCTGTCACGCTGTCTAAATGCAGCAACGAAGACTGTTTTGTATTTAGTATACACAGTGGAACGGAATCTTGATTTAACGGTTGTCAGATGTAACAGACATAAAACTGTCCAAAAATAGTGTCTAGCTGTTACTTAAACCACTGATTGTCTGTTAGTTCCACAATTGGACACATTTCAGGGTTGTGTCACTGTTATCACAAATTTTCAGTATGAAGACCAGATCCAGCTAACAAACGTGCATATATGGCAGCCATGTTGGATGTGGCAACATTCCATCAAAGGCAACGCAAGGAAATTGGCTTTGCGTAGCCCTAGTTAGGCAGGTCATGTATCAAGGGATTCACATCTATGGTTGTTGTTTACTGGAGCGAGTGCTCGTCGTGGAGTTACAGTACGCTCGACGATATGTACACATCTTTGGAACATGGCATCCAGTCATAATGGAGGTGAAAAAAAGGAAGTGTACAAACTTCACGGCTCATGAAAGCGACCCTAGACTCGCCCCCACAGCATTGTTCTACCAGCTGCACGCCATTATCACCCACCCCCCATGTATCAAGAAGAAGAAGAATCAACTTTATTGTCATGAACATGCATGCACACAAAATTTGTTCTCTGCATTTTACCCATAACAGTGA
The DNA here is from genome assembly GCF_024500385.1 of Phyllopteryx taeniolatus. NCBI lineage: Eukaryota > Metazoa > Chordata > Actinopteri > Syngnathiformes > Syngnathidae > Phyllopteryx > Phyllopteryx taeniolatus. The sequence continues at coordinate 20,098,071 of NC_084512.1, forward strand.
ACATACACAATCAAACAATCAGCTGTAACAGACTAAGTTCGTTAAATCAAGGTTCCACTGTACTCTCCGTGCATAGTTCAAATTTGGAAGCCATTAGACGAAATCTCTAGTAGGAACTCAATTTTGAAGAACACCTTTAAAAAAAAAAACAAAAAAAAAAACAGCTTTATTAACCTAAAAGGCTGACTTCCTGTGTCTTTTCGGGCATGGCTACAAGAGAGTTTTCTGTAGGTCTACTACGATCGACATCTACCCAATTTCACATTGCTAAGTAAAACTGGCTATGGAAAGCTCCTGTTTTCAAAACATCTCCTGTCTCCTAGAACAGTGATTTCCAACCTTTATGGAGCCAAGGCACATATTATACAATTGAAAAATCTCACGGCACACCAACAAACGTCACAAAAAGTGGATACATTAATTACTGTATGGACTTCCTACCATCTAATGGAAGAGCATTTCTTTGTTCTGTCTGTCACTATGCCTCACTGGCATAAATAGATGAATAAAGATACATTATTTCTTGGAAATAAATTTTTTTTTGCGCAATTAAGTAAAATTTTATAATTTCCCACGGCACACCTGAAGAGCGCTCACGGCACACTAATGTGCCCTGGCACACTGGTTGGGAATCACTGTCCTAGCAGAATTACATTTTCCTTTTTGGTGAGTTTATGAATATTGGACAGCCTTAAAATTGATATTTATTCGAATCAAGGCAATTTAAAATATTTAAGTGGTGATGTATGTACTATGTCCTCTTCAGGCCTCATAACAGGAACGTGCTGAGGAGGAGGAGGTGTATGAAGAGGGGGAAAGGGAGAGGCTTCCTTCCTCCACTGCGTGTCACCGGGGATGGGGGGTGGACAAGGACCACGCGTCACAAACAGGAAGAAGGATGGAGGTTGGGAAAACATGGAAAATGCCATCATGCAAAGAAAAAGTGTGTCAATGCTTCCAATCCTTCCTCTTACAATAAAATAGTCTTAAACCTGAATTCTCTGAGGACCTCAAGGTTTGGATTATGTCCACAGTAGCATCTATGTGCCAAAATGTTGCGGCATGAAACTGTAACTGAACAAGACAGAATAACTTCCCTTTCCTCTCAGTTGCGTGAATTAAGAATTTTAATGTCGCAACACAATTATGTAACCCATAATGCAGTGCAAGTTTATTGCTACACAAGAAAAGAGAAGTCTCTTCAGCATGAGCTCTCCCTAGATACCAAATATTACCATAAAAATGACACTGATGTTTACTTTTTGATAAGCAGGCAGGCTATAAAGAATCTTAAGCAAACACTGCAGAGCTTTCTTCTCTCCTCATGCATTTGTACTGGGAGGTGGAATTAGAGGCAATGTAGAATGAAACAAATCACCTTTGGAATTCTCAATGGGGAAATATCCAAGTAGCACCGAGGCCGCCGTCTCCTTCACAATGAAGCTATAGTTTATCTAGCATGTCGTGTTGCAAGTCTGTTGATGTTCTTGAGAGCAGGTGTGATGGACTAAGCGGTTAGGACAATATGTGAACACCTTTAAAAAGGGGGAAAAAACATCCTATCAGGAGCCCAAAAAGAGTGAGTTAGTTGTTTTTTTTAATTGTATTTTGGTTGGTTATTTTTCAAATCTGTAATTGCATTATTTATTTATCAAATGCATTTTTAAAATGTATGCACTCAATACACAAACAACACTTTGCGCTCACATTCACACCGAAGGACGAGAGCGTCGTCAATGAACCTAATATGCATAGTTTTCGGATAAGAGAGGAAGTCTGAGTCCCTGCAGAAAACCCAAGCATGAGGAGAACAAGCACGAGATTCGAACCCGGCCCACTAGACAGTGAAGCAGATGTGCTAACTACAACACCGTTTTTTGTATCATATACTATTTAATAACATACTGTTAAGTTAAAGGCTCAATCAGTGCTCAGTGTCAACTGACTGAGTATAATTATCTTTGTAAAGACAGACTTTTTTTAATACATATATTTCTTGAATCTTTTTTATAGTGCATGTGCATATCATCACTATCAAGCGGGAAACCTACCGGTATGTCCACATTTGGTCAGTTTCACATTTTTTCACAAATCTATTCTGTTGGTCAATCTCCAGGTTGGTCTGTGATTTTTATAAATTATTGACACATTTAAAGTGTTTCAAATCGCTTGCTCTCCTTGAAAGTGGTTTCTAGATGTCTTAATAACATATCTGCAGCATGCTTTGTTCAAAATACCCCAAGGATCAATAATTGTAGACATATTTTTATAGCATACTTTTTAACAGGTGAAATCGGCTCGTTCAGAGCCCAGGATGCAGAAAACTAGACTTTACACCGATCTGATCGCCTTGATCGATATCGGAAGATAATTTGCATTTTATGTTGACCGGCTGATCGGCTTTCATGTCATAATTCGCCGATCCAATCAATTACGTCATTGATCGCCTCCTTTACTGTGCGTCGCCGTCGTATACAGTATATTTTAATCCAAAAGCAAGTTTATTTTTAGCCTTGTCGCGTGTCTTTTGACGTAATTTACGATCACTTGGCTTTGTCAAATCAAACGCGACTGGATGCACTCGTTACCACGGCCACGACAACAACAATGGATCGCGCGTGTATTGTGTCAGTCAAAACAAAATGAACAAAATGGGGGCAAACGTGTCCTGGTGGTGGTCACCGGTGCTCAGGAGAAGCAGCTCGTTCAAGGATTGCTTGAGGTATGTTCACGTACTTTTAATACGATACGGCTCACAAGCAGCCAACAAGACGTTATGTAGCCTAGCAAGCTAGTGCTAGCACTAAGGGTTGTACGTAAACATGCAGCCATTCTGTTGAATTATGCTCGAAGTTTAAGTTTCGGTGTGTGAAGTAAATTAATTACAGTAAGTTAGCACCCATTATTTCTGTCACGTTGTAATGGTTTAACCTTACTGATTAGAATATATGACCTGAGTTGAGAATATTTTTGGAGATACAGTACACAAGTATATACAGTAAATGAATAAGTAATTTAAATAGACACATTGCTCCATCTTGTGATGAAATCGGTGATCGTTTTTTTTTTTTAAACTTGCTGATCGGTGATCAGCTCCAAAAATCCTGATCGAGTAAAGCCTACAGAAAACAAGAGAGCGTCCAAGGCAATCAAATCATTTATGTGGCACATGGACACATCGCCAAAAACATGCAGCCCCCGAACAACTTCACGAAGCAATAAAGTGTCATTTAGTAGAAACTACAGTAAATGCTGGTAATCTTGGCTCCGGCCTTCCTGTGTGGAGTTTGCATGTTCTTCTTGTGCTTGCATGGGTTTTCCTTGGGTACCACGGATTTCTCCCATATTCCAAAAGCAAGTCTCCATAGTTGTTACAGTGAGTGTGAATGATTGTTCGTCTATACAGTATATGTGCCCTGCGATTGTCTGGTGACAAGTCCAGGCTGTACCTCGTGACTGTCTCTCACCCAAAGTTGGCTGGGATAGGCTTCACCTCACGATCCTCATGAGGATAAATGGATGGACGGATGGATACTCCAGGGACCAATCTATTTGCACCCAAAACATTAAAAAAAATCGTCCATTGTCTGTACAGTTTATCCTCATAAGGTTGAGCTGAAGCCAAGAATACTTTAGGCAAGAGGCGAGGTACACCAAGGACTGGTCGCCATCTAATCACACAACACAAACATTCACACCCATGGACAATTTCAAGTCTTCATTGCACCTAACATGCATGTTTTTGGTATGTGGGAGGAAAGTGGAGTATCAGGAGAAAACCTACGTAAGGACGGGGAGAACATGTGAGGTCCACACAGGGAATCCGGAGCAAAGATTTGAACCCCGAACCTCTGAACTGTGAGATTGTGCTGCTTGTTAAAAAGTCAATTGTCCTTAATATATGTCCTATCCATCCATCCATTTTCTGTTCCGCTTCTCCTCACTAGGGTCGCGGGCGTGCTGGAGCCTGTCCCAGCTAACTTCAGGCGGGAGGTGGGGTACACCCTGAACTGGTCGCCAGCCAATCGCAGGGCACATAGAAACAAACAATCATTGGCACTCACATTCACACCTAAGGGCAATTTAGAATCTTCAATCAACCTACCATGCATATTTATGAGAAGTGGGAAGTGGGAAGAAACCGGATTACCCGGAGAAAACCAACGCAGGCACAGGGAGAACATGCAAACTCCATTTGAACCCCAGTCCACAGAACTGTGAGGCAGATGTGCTAACCAGTCTTCCACCGTCCCGCCCATATGTCCCATTTAATAATAATAATAAAAAAAAGAACAGTAGAGTTGTTAAGTGATTGACGCACCAAAATTGTGTAACATTTATAGAGCAAATCCACACTCAATTATAGTGCATTTGCACTGTTAACAGCTGTCAGATAAATTGTTCAAAACAGTCACTGTTGTGACCTGAGCAAAACTACTAGTGCAGCCTGGATTACATTTCCTGGGAAGAAGCTGCAAGACCAAATGTTTGCTTTGAAAAGAGTCTGTCAAGTCCAACAGGTTCCTCTGTGCAGACTTTAATGTACTGGATCAGCTTCGGTCTGTATTCTTTGATAAGGGGCCAATGAATAGGTGCGGCGTTAAAGTTAAAAGTAAAGTCACTTACGCTTTACGAAACACATTCATTACAAGAGCGAGACGAGTCAATCTTTTTGTAAACAACTCGTCCAATTCCACGGGCGTGGACACAAGCAGTGTCACATTTATCTATACATATGACGAAACTGGTGGGTTTAAACTGAATTTTGACGCGTTTAAGCTAGCGTGAAAGCTAGCTTGAAAGTTGAAGTTCGGTGGAAATGTGACCAAAAACGTGCACAACCCTAAAACGACAAGGAGGCAAAAAGTGACTTGCCTCACGTCCTGGGGGTAAAAAAAATAAAATAGCGGAATGTAAGCGAGGGGGAAACACTCACCACTAGGTGTGTGAGACACGGCAGATACAGCAGTCTGGCCCATGTTCGGTTTCACCGGCGGTGCTCCGGTGGAGGAGGTTGCCCTCCTCAATCCTTAACCCACAGTCACCGCTCCCTATCGCCGCATAAATCCCGTACGCGACCACCGTGAGAGTTCATGTCGCCTGGAAAGGAAACTTTTTTTTTTTTTTTTTTTGCAAGCTCGACTGACGGCACTAAGTTGCTGCTAGGTCGTAACTTCCCCTCCCGCCCCTGTCCTGCTCTCCTCCTCCTCCTCCTCCTCTCCCGTGGTGGATGCTTCTCATTCCTCCAGCCTATGCAGATTAGAGGTGCTGCTGGGGCCCAAAGGTAAAGGCTGACACTTTAAGGCACCAGCAGTTTACATTGGGCACAGCACAGTAGGAGAAAGAAAAAGGCCCTGGGAAACTTCCTTTACGTCACATATTTAATGGGAAGACTGATAGATGTTTGGAAAAGAAAAAAATAATCAGTTGGCGATTAAAGGGGGGCACATTACGTAAATTAGACTTTTTAATTGTTGTATACAAATGCAATTGATATAAAAAGTCTGAAAAATGAGACAAGATTTGAAAACCTTTTCCACTATAAATGACCTGAACCTGTACAACGCAATTGATTATTTTTTTTTGATGGGGTCAGTAATAAACAACTGAGATAATGAGGTTGGACAAGTGTGCACACCCTCATAACTAGGGATGTAGCTGCAGTGCAAAGGGGGAGGCGGACAATGCGATTGTCCCTGGCATCCATCTGGAAGGGGGCATCCAAGAAACCCCCACTTCAGCGGGATAAAAGTCCCGTAGATGATCAACTTTCAGGGGCATCAATGGCAAGTGAACATGCTCCTTGCCAGTTGTTTTCATTTTTTATTTGTGTGTTTGACTGTTTTTGGCTCTTTCAATGAAAAAGTGCATTGGGGACGGTTACTCCTCCTTTTTTCCTTTTCTTATCTGAAGCTCGCTTGTAATTTCCATAGATTTTGCGCCCATTTAAAAGTTTCAAAAGCAGCTGTGATAGAAAATTTTGACCTGAAATATGTGCTTCAAATATTTTGCCAAGGTCGCCTTGCCTCACCTGTACAGGTCTACATAAGAAAAGGCCATGAGAGAGCTGGACGGCGTGCCGTGTTACACTTCTGACAACTGACATGGGATCAGCCGAGCAATGCAGTTTAACGGCTCATTTTATGATGTTAAAAAAGATCAGCAGCGCTACATTGAGTTTTGTTCAATACAAAAATAAAATGTTAGCTTCTGACAAGCGGCACACACTCGATTGCTCTGTGAAGTTGCTAGTGTAGCTTGGGTGGGGTGGATTTTTGTGTTTGGTGATGTGTCCTTGTGCCACATATGCAAAGTATTGTGTATTAAGTGCTGCCTATTCAGTAAAAATGCTTTTATTGTCTTTATGGGCTGGAATGGATGAATGGCATTTCCATTCATTTCAATGGGGAAAATATATTTGATATAAGAGTAAATTGACTTACAAGCTTGGTCACAAAACAAATTGAACTCATAAGTCAAGGCACCACTGTAAATCACACTAGTGTCTGTTTTGCTTCATAATGGCTTTTACTAAAAACCGAAAGAGGAACAGTTGAGGACGTGGCCTAAATGTCACTATATAGGGATTTCCAGTTTTTTGTTTATCAGTTCAGTTTCTGCACTTTAGCATGTGGTAGCCTCAGATAGATTTGCTTACAAAGGGAAGATTTAGCACAGAGAGGGTTACTTTATTCTTTGATCATATTTCTTTGCTAGTCATAATACAAGTGTTTAGTATTAGCTGCGTGACCTCAGGGTGGCTAACGTGGCCGATCACACGCTCCTGCTTCCAGCTGATGAAAAGCAAACAAACAGGAGTGAGAGCAGCCTCTGTGCGCGTGTGTGTGTGTGTGTGTGTGTGTGTGTGTTTTCTGTCATCACTGTTGTGTGGAATTGAGACCTTGCAGAGCACAGCCACACGCCTACTGCTTTCACCATGCCACTAAGACCAATGGTGCCATCTAGTGCTATAAATACTCTTCAGAAACATCACAAGTATGAAGTGTTTTCCCTGAAGCTGTTTATCTCCAAGCACAAGTCAACACACCCTACCTTGCTGGAATGAAAGTGTAATTAAAAGTAATGGAGAGCTTATAGGAGGTACGGTATGTTCATGTAAGGGTCGCAGGACGTTCACTGGACATGTCTCTGGTCGGTTAACTCATCAAACCAGACCCCAAGGAGGCCTCTTTCACACATAAAAACAACAAAATTGCTGAATCAAAGCTGTACGAAAAGATGTTTGTGTTTTTCTGTTTTGCCTTTTACACAGAAACCAGCAAAGTGGAATGTTGCCGTAACTGTGTGTACGTTCAAACACCAACACTGCATCTCACATAATTATATGTCTGTATGAAATACTTGTCATAAAGCGGCAATTGGTTCATACACAACAGGGCGGGAGAAGTGAGTATTAAACTTTACAGCGCCTTTGCCAGAATTGTGGAATAGACTTCCATCCATCCATCTCTGCCTCAATTTCGGCCTCCCAATTCCATGTCGGCCGGTAGTATCAGAATTGTAACAGAGGCGGCACCAACCCAGAATGGGAAAGACAAAGCCCACCCAGCCATTTTCCGCTTTTTCTGCTTTCAGAGGTAATATCAGAGCCGTAATAGAGGCCTTGTCTGGTCTTGTCTCGGTCTCAGGCTGGCTGGACTCGGGATTTTCCCTCATGACCAGCACTGATCTCCTATTCTTCAACTTCATTAATGTGATAATAAGGAGAACCACTTGGTAAAATAACAAATACCTTCAATTCATATGTTACTAACCCTCCACCACCCCCGTAATGACTGCAACCTTCGTGGTGTTATGACTGAGTAAACCCCCAGCCATATTTCGGGAGGCGGTTTTAATTCCACTTTACATTGGCATTGTTATAAGACCCCACCCTGCCCCATTATTATGGCACCCCACCTTTTTTTAATTTTCATTTTTAAATACTGTACATACAATTATTTATTTTTTGCAAGAATTTAGTTGAAAAAAACTGTTCAGATTTGAATTTTTGAAAGCATGTCGTGCTTTGAAAGAGTTACATACATCGTCCTTTTGGCTGCCAAATGTATTTAAAAGAAAATTTAAATTAAAGAGAGAATGCTCTTTAACTATTCAACCTTGTCATGGTTTTTAAAGTAGATTTTTATAGTCTGGTCTCAGTCTCGGCTTGTCTCGGTCTTGGGCTTGACTTGGCCTCGACTCCGAAAAGTCTTGGTCTTGTCTTGGTCTTGGAGAGAGCTGGTCTCAGGCAAGTCATGGTCTCAGATAGTGTGGTTTTGAGCACAAGATTACCTTCGAGTAACAAGTACATCAAAGTGGCATTTTTAGGGGCGGCATGTTTTTAAATAACAGTGCTCACCCGAGGGATCCTGACTTTTATTGACCGGACAAGGAAAGGGCTGAGGGGAAAAAGGCAGTCATCAAATATTAAAGAGGTGGCCTCAGCGGAACAAGGGGCTAATAATTGTTTAAGTGCTACTTTTGAGAGCCCCCCACCGCCCTGACTTATTTATTAAACTTAGTCGCACAGTACTATCTAATCAGATAATGAGTGGCCACTGTTTCATTATTGTTGTAGTAGCTTTCAATATGACTATTTTGTGTCAGGAAATTGACCTTCAAACATAACCTGCATAGTCTTTTGGCAGTACTACAGGACTGGTTACTGTTATGTCTCTCGCTCTTCCCATCTGCCCTGGCCAGCTCGCCTGCAACCCGATCTCCTGTTTGTTGTATACTGTTTGGCATGAGCCATAATGCTAAAATGATGCCTGTATTAAATCAATAGCTGACATCCTGCCAGACGGGCGGCCGGAGAGCTCGAGCGAAGGGCTTGCGATAGAGAGCGAGAGACGGCGACAAGGCCGTGGTGAAGCAACGTTTGGTAACCAGAGCTGAATAAAGGCTCACGGTTTGTGGGGAAATGAGCCGATGCGCACTTGCACACACTTGTATTAGAATGAGGTGTATAAGACAGTCATGTCTGAGCTGAGTACAAACACTGGAGGAGCGCAGCCACTTGCATGTTCCGTTTGCATAGTTGAGGGCTGCTTTTCACTGCTTTATTACCCAGACAAAGGTGTGATATGGTTTGTTTTTAAAGCGGTGCCAGTGGGTAAAGATGGTTGATTTGTGGCTTGGGAGGTGTGCAGAAAGCATCACAGCATGTTTATTCTACGATTACACTACATAAATGGGAAAGCACTGAGAATAAAAAAAAATAGCATTTTTACACAAATAAATAAATAAATAAATATTGGGGCACCAAGAGTTGGAAAAAGTACTCACACTCTACATATAGAGGTCAGATACTTGTGTAAAAAAAAGACCACTGAAAGTAAAACCACTGATTCAACAAACAAACGAAAAAAGCAAAAAAGTACAGCTTCTGATAAGTAAAAAATAAAAACGAATTTTTACTTCCCATTACATACAATACTCATTTCAATAACTTGGCATGCCCCAAAAAACAAAAAAACAACAACCGCTAGCTAACGTTGACTCTGGCTTTTATGCTATCAAAACTACGTGGTCCTATAGCTATGCCAATGTTGTGAACTGAGTTACAAAAATGCCAAATTAGCTAATGATAATAGAAAAAAAATACACCCAACCTGTATATATATTTTTTTCAGAATATAGTTTTTTCATGCCAGAAGCTGGTGGTATTTGGGCTGGTACAAGACACGACACAGTCGCCACAAATTATTTTTGTAGCCGACAACATCAAAAAGTTCTGTTAAATAAGGCCATGTAATGGAACTATCTTGCTTCTCCGAATCTCGTTATTTTCATTATGTAAGTAAGGAAAGTAGACAAAGTAAGGAGTAAAAAGTACAGATAACCGTTTTCAGATGTAGGGTGTAAAGGGTTGCTAGAAAAATAAACATAGTTCCGATACCTGAAAAAATCTACTTAAAGGAGAGTGTGCAGATTTAAGAGTCCACTGCGCCCAAGGAAAAAGAACCTATCAGAGACAGAAGACTTGAACTACGAGGTGTGGTCAATCAGTTGCTGTGCAATCGTGGGCACCCAACGCAGCCTTGCGTTGACGTCCTTGGGCTTCAGGAGCTTTGCTGAAATGATCACTGATTATTCACCTCTATTTAGCAATAAAAGTTTAAAAGAAGGAATTGGACAGATGCTGAGCCAAAACAAGGGTAAACATAGAGTATGAAACAGTGGCGTCGTATACCGTCCATTCACCGCTAGGCTTCGCACATACACCAAGAGGTCAAGTTATTAAGAATAAGTTCTTCAAAATAAGGAAGTGGCAATTCCGCCGAATTGCCACCGCAAAAGTTCAGAATTCACTTCAAACAAAAGGTGCTCTGTCCTGAGTTTTTTTAACACATATAGATTTAAATACCATGAAATGAAAGCTAGAATTCTGAACTTTTGTCTCATATTTATCTTTTGAACTGAAACCCAAATGTCTTCAGTATACAACAAAAACAAAGAAATTGACCTTGCCATTTCAATGGGACTGTATAATGACTACAATACAAGGTGATTTATACCCTCTAATCTGGTAATTGAATCCCAAAAACATTAACTATAAAATACCGAAAAAAGCACCATCTGCTGCATGTGATGGGGCAGTCCTCCCCTTTCTCCTAATGTAAGTCAGAATTCTTACTTACAAACTCATCACAAAACAAAGATGCACTAAAATATAAAAGGGCAGCACAGTTAAGTAGTAGTTAGGACATCTGCCTTACAGTCAAGAGGTTCTGGGTTTGACTCTTGGTCAAACTCCCTCCTGTGTGGAGTTTGCATGTTCTCCCTGTGCTTGTGAGGGTTTTCTTTAGGAATGAAAACATCCATGTTAGATTAATTGAAGTCTAAATTCTCCATGTGTGCGAATGGCTGTTTGTCTACATGTGCCCAGTGATTGACTGGTGACAAGTCCAGGATGTACCCTGCGTCTCTTGTCCAAAAGTCCTAGGATAGGCTACACAACCCTATTAAGTATTGTGTAGAAAAATGATGGATGGATATACAGTATAAATGCTATGTATCTATATTTATTGGTGATAGATGTCACTATTTATTTAATACATCCAGTACTGAAGTTTAATTGTTGTGTAGATACTGTATGTAAAATTTCTGCTTGAATTCTTTTGCCAAAATGTATTTCAAAAAATTTAAATGCTCTATTAATTAGTCTTGCTTTTTGGTTTACATTTGACCGAAACCCAAATAAGCGCCAAGTAGAATATTTCCATTATACATGTGTAAAATGAAAGTGAATACCAGGTAGTGTATGTTGTTTTAAACACAACAAATAAAGCTGACAGGTGGAAAGTCCTTACTTGACTGGTTGAACCTAACCTTATTTGCTTACTCTGCTGTTATGTCAAGCTGAAATGTCGCTACTCACACACCTCGTAAAACAGACAACATGAATCATGCGTGAGATGAGAATAAAAGAGCAGTTAAACCTAGCCTTTTGATTCCTTAAAAGGTCCCTTACAATTACTGTAGGTGGAAGGAGGTGGGTGTGAGAAAAAAAACAAAAAAAAACGTACACAATGAGCGTCTAAATATCTTTCCCACATGGCTCAAGGATTGCATCCAAATAACATTTTAACAAATCTTGACACCTTCAATGGTACTGATAATTCACTGGTTGATCAAGATCACGTATGCACACTTTAGACACTACTTCTCAACAGAAATTAGTGGACCTACACAAATAAACACATTTATAATGATTCTACCAGCAACAGGGGAATGTTTTGTTTTTCTTTTCTGGTTAACACACAACTAATAAGAGTGTCTAAATTAAATTGAATAACATTATGTTGCCTGCACCTGCAAAAACAACCACACGTGACTTATGTCACTGTAATACACCCAATATGGCCACTAACAACATCCACCTGGAATGAATGACCATGCTATGTACAGTAATAACACCGCCACTATCTTGTGGGTTTAAAATGTAACGCAACATTGCAACTTAAAAAGCCAAGGACATCAAAAGTCTGTTTAAGTGAAGGTATAGTTTGCCCTCCCTTGATGTTACACAGTGCTCTCCTTCCAGTATCCTATAAATATTGCAAAATGACATAGTAATATGCAGGCAACATGATGACATAACATCGACGCTGTGTCATTAAGTTGACATTTGAACAGAATTAACATCTTTGAGAATAGCATGAGGATAACAGTAAAGACAAGTGGTTTTAAAAAAGAAAAAACATAACAAAAAAATGCTTATAATGGAGAGAAACTCACCATCATGTTCCATGACTTGACCCAGGGAATATTATCAGCAGTGTGAGTGGATCCTCGCCTCTTCCTGACATTACGCCCTCCTCCTCCATCCCTCGCTCCTCCCACCTGCCTCCCTCCCTCTTCTCACTCCAGTAAAGAGCATTAAAACTTAATGTCCCTTTCCATCTCAGGTACTCATTCTCCCCTGTCTTTGCCTGAGTCGAACTCCTATCCCCTAGCCTGGCTCCCTATTGAGGCGAGGTCCCACCGTGACGCAACAACATGCAAATGAGATAGTAGAAAAACAAGAGGAGGAGGCGAAAAGGAATGCTAGAGGGGTGTTGTGTTTGCCAGGTATGATTTATAGCCACTGGTAATCAGCGCGGTTACAGAGTGCAGAGTCACTGCAAAAAGTCAAAGTTCAGCTTCTATCCAGTGCTATTACAATGAATGCTGTGAAATGAGCAACAATTGCCTCGTGGTCAGCTTCCTTTAACCACACACATACAGTAAACACACGCTGAGGTTACAACAATAGGTGCACCTTCAACCGGTAGCACAGTGTCCCATGACAAAAGATACAAAACCAAGCCACAAAGTAGCAGAGTCAACATTTTTCAGGATGTAGTTAAGAAGGTACATAATGGAGCATTTAACACGCACAAAACATAACTTCATTGTCATAAAGAACAACTCTGTTATAGTTAGTTTCTATTTTAAAGACAGAATTGATACAGGCATATATCCATTAACACCATGTCCCTGGACACATTTTACTACTGTATGTATTAATAGAGATACAGTACATAAAACATACGTAATATATTGCCTTTTCCTACAAATGTAATTTATAAATTTATGAAATCATTTTTTTGTGTAACTTCACATTTTTTTTCTTGAGGTGTGTTTTAGTTTCTCGAAAAGTGCAGCATAAAATGTACTTGTTGATGTGAAGCGAAAACATTTTCATCTTCAATTTGTCCTTCTTTTCAGACTGGGTTTGGATGATTTGCATTTATTATTATTATTATTATTATTACTATTAGTAGTATTACAGTATAGATGTAGGTTTTGCCTTTAATTATATCCTTCATCCTTCACTTGTTTTGGATGATTTTCCTTTCTATCTATATTAAACAATGTCAAAATACTTTTAACATGAATTACTTGTGTATATTCTTTTAAAAAAAAAAGAAAATACACATTATCATGAGGGAAGGGACTTAGATGAACCATAATTACCGGTAATATAATAATGAGTCACCATCCAATATGGAGCATGGAGACATTGAATCACATGTATGTGTTGTTCTGCTGCAAGGGTTTGATTTCTTTAATTTCCTGTTCTTAACAGAAGAGAACATAATGACGCAGGATGTAATAAACCATGCTGTACGAGCAGTCACGGAAATGAAACAAAATCGGGCACACTCGCGTGCTTTTTTAAAAATAGTAAATTTGTTAGTTAGTAACCAAATAGAGTTACTGATAGACTGGGAAGGTAAGACTTTAACTACACAGTAAGAATAAAACCCTGACTCATGGTGTCATTGAAAGTATAAATAAACAGTAACTTGCTGGCCTTCACTGTGTGATAAAAATAACTAATTTAGAGTATTAAAATGGGGGATAATTACCTTAAAAGGAGCCTGCTTAGAACACAAGACTCGTACTCTCAGGGCAGTGGGTTCGAGGCCTGTATTTTCACTGTAACTGGAAGTCCCAGTTTAAAAGCCACATGAGGCATTCACATTAAATGTCATTATGTTGTATCTCATGGGTCTCATTTTGAAATACCAAATTTGGTTGGAAATGGGATTTGGCTAGTTTTACTCTTTTGAGCTATAGCTATAGACTGCTGGTTACGTATATCATTCACCTATCTGGGGACTTTTTGGGAGGAAACTATCTTCCGTTATTGCTGAAAAACTGATCTATCTTTTTGTTGTTTTTGTGCTCAGACCGAAGCAATGACACAATTACTTTGGTGCCATCTTGTGGCATCTTGGTGTCGAAGGAAATCATGGAGCTTCATTGAGACAAAAGTATCTTGTGGCATCTTGTTGCCAAGGAACTATATTGAAGTAAATTAAGGAGGTTCCTGTACACAAATGTAATGCTACCTTGTGGCAATGATAGGCTATTATGAACCTTTTTTTGTGGGGTGGGGAGTCAGTTATAGATTTCTGCTGTTCGCGGCCCCATCCCGCGTGAATATCTGGGGAACACTTTACTGCACTGAAATCAATGAACTTTTCTGCAATATTCTATACTGCAGTGTCGAGTTGCGTCTGTACCAAGCAGTTGAAGGTGGCATTTGGGGTCAGTGGTGTCGATTTAAATCCTCAGTGGCTTGTTTTAAGTTACTCCCAGAATGATAGTAAAAGGGGAAAAAACACTTTTTAATGGCTCGTCGTTATAGATAAGTAGCTGAACTCTCTGGAGTGCCTGTTCACCCATCAAGTGTGAAATTACACAACCAAGTAAATCTTTTGTTATTTGCCTATTTCTGAAAATGCTTCTGTGATCAAGAAGGCCTGAATTTTGCAAAATAGTGCCATTCCATTTTGGCATAATACCACCCTCAAACCGTGTTTCTCCACCCATGACTTGCCACTTTCAAGCCGCATTCGGACTACAGTACACTGTCTGAAACACAAATCATGTCAAAGCCCGAAGGTAAGCAGAGCTGCATTGAGTTTTGTTGGGTATACAGATTACCGTTAGCTGACAGTGTTCCCTTCTGATAAGTGGCACATATAGTAATTGATTGTTGCTGTGGCATTGGTGTTTGGTGATACCTGTATGTCCATGCGCCAAATACCTACAGGGGAGTTCATGAAGAGCTGCCTCCACAAGTGAAATGTTCCCCCCTCTAGTCGTCATGGGTATGAAAGCTGTACTCGCCATTGGGCCGGCATTATAAGGGGCAGGGTGAACAGTCACTAATTTGCACGAGACAGTGAGGCCCCCTCAAAATGGCCTAATTTCACCAGGACAAGAAATAGGGTGTGTAAAGTTTCTGAATTCTTGATGCCTTCATATTTTTAATGAAAGTATGCCTCATACATGTTACTAAACACCTGGAAACCGTTTTAAATTGTGAAAATAAATACATAATACGTTTCATTGAAATCATTATTAATTTCTATCTCTGTCAAAGATTTTCCATTGTAAATTCTGAATAAGCTGTCCTTCTTCCCCCCCCCCCCTAATAAAGAAGCTTGCTCATTGAGTTTGTAGGTTTTCAAAGGATTTGGCACAAATTTCAGCTGGGGGCAATGTCTGCTCTGTCCCCGATCAAAAAGAACACATCTAACAAGTGCTTATCGTCAACTCAAAGGCTGTCTAATCTCAGCTATTTCAAGGAGTGAGCCGACATCCCCCTCCTCTTCCCTTTCTTCAGCCTTTTTCCATCTGCACTCTCCTCCTCCTTAATCACACTATCCTCACATCTAATTTGGCCCACTCTCCTATTTTTTGCTGTTTCAAGTCACATTTTTCTCCCCTCCCCTCACTTTTAACCCATTTTATTTTAGTATATCCCGCCACTATTGCCCGAACTGTTCCCTCTGCCTGTGTAATTAGAAGAGAGTAATACTGTATAGTGTCCATTTGGAGGACAACATGCTATTTACAGTCTACACGTCATTCCTTATGGACTATTTGTGGAAACAACTTCCCTAATGATGAAGTAAAAGCCATTTCATATTATTGTGCCATTTCATATTATTGTGCAGTACACACACAAACAATAGAGCAGAACTGCTGGTTAACTTTCAAGTCAAAACTTAAAAGATGAACGTTTAACTCTATTTGCTATTTTTCACGTTTTTTTTTTTTTAAATCAGCACACCATCCATTTCATCCATCCATTTTCTGTACCGCTTATCCTATCTTCAGGTCGCCAGCCAATCGCAGGGCACATAGAAACAAACAACCATCCATACTCAAATTCACACCTACGGGCAATTTAGAGTCTTCAATTAACCTACCATGCATGTTTTTTGGGATGTGGGAGAAAACCGGAGTGCCCGGAGAAAACCCACGCAGGCACGGGGAGAACATGCAAACGCCACACAGGCGGGGCCGGGATTTGAATCCCTGTCCTCAGAACTGTGAGGCAGATGTGCTAACCAGTCGTTCACCGTGCCGCCCAAAAATCAGCACACCACTAAACAAAAATGTCAAAAAACGTAGAGTATACATATTTCGAAATTATGAGAATTGACTGTTGTATGAATGGCAACAGGTGGATGCACAGGTTAATTTTAGTGGAAAAGCTTTTCATTTTCTGCTCGCTTAGCATAGAAAGATGAACATAGATATACGGAATTTTTAGTTGATAATAATTTTCGGACAATTTACTGTAAAGAAAATTGGATCATTTCCTGCAGCACAACTGATGCATTTTTGTTGGTAAAATTAATGGTTGAACTCCAAATTGTGCCACTTTTTGGAAGTTCAACTCTGGAGGATCTTTCCATCCATCCATTTTCGACAGCACTCATTAGAGCCACGAGTGAGCTGGAACCTATCCCAGCTGAGATTGGGTGAGAGTCAGGGTACACCCTGGACTGGTCACCAGCCATTCGCACGGCGCATACAGAATAGACAGAACAACTACTCACACATACATTCACAACTATGGACTGTCATGGTCTGTGTTTTGGTTTGGGTTGTGTTTAGTTTTGTTCCATGTTTTCCTGTGTTCCATGTTTGTCGTGTGCTCATTAGGTTGTCGTGTCCACCTGTTCTCGTCTACTTTGTGTCAACCAATCAGCTCTCTCCAGCCACTCGTGTCTTGTCCAGGTGTTCCTCGTTGTCTCGTCAATTTGTTTGTATTTAGTTCCCTGGTTTCTTTCACTTCCGGTCGGTTCATTGTCGTTGTCACATGTCTTTGCCATGTCATAGTCGCCAGTTGTCTTTATCATTGTGATATGTCATTGTCAGGTGTCATTTTCCCTATCTATTCCACGTCTTACTCACAGGTCATAGTTTGTTTCCAGTTTTAGATATTCAAGTGTTTCTTTGTTACTTTGGTTTGGTTGTTATCTGTTGTGGGACTTTGTTCAGTTTTGCTTTATCCAATATCCTTGTTTTCCTTTTTTTGAAGATTAAATATTATTATTTTGAGACTCCCGCACTACTGCCTTGCCTCCCTGATTCCCTGCAATTGGGTCCACCATGTTCTTGCGTTGCGTTCCTCGCCTTCGCCCTAACCACGTACGTGACATGGACAATTTACAGTATAGTCTTCAATGACTCTTTCATGCATGTTTTTGGAATGTGGGAGTACCCGGAGAAACCGCATGCAAGTATGTGCAAACCCGAGATCATGGGCCAAGATTCAACATGTTAACCATTAGGCTTCAATTGTATTATTAAAAATGCTACCGATGTGCATTCTGTATTTTTCTTTTTTTTTTTAACGATCTTTTTTAAGACATCAGATAAATGTGAGCTGGGCAACGAAAACTACATTGGTCATGTCAAACATGACGAATATATTTACCCATGAGGGATTGAGGCTCAAACGCAAAAGGCTGGTAGGAAACACAGCAACAGTTGTGGTTGTGAAAGTGGGACAGAGTGACATTTAAGCGATACACCAAAACACACAGAATCGACGCCGACCAAACTCGTAAAGCGATTCAACATTTAAGGTTAGATATAATTCGTCAATTAAGCGGTGATGAGCAGCAAATGCAAGAAATAAATTATCAAACACAAATGTCACAAATTACTGTTTGCAAACGTTACGTTTTAAGGATCAATTACGGCGACCTAGTAAGTCAATTTTGAGACTACAGTGTAACTTCTGAATTTGAAATTTGATGCACCACATAGACACAGCGTAGTATATGA
Organism: Phyllopteryx taeniolatus; assembly: GCF_024500385.1. Classification (NCBI taxonomy): domain Eukaryota; kingdom Metazoa; phylum Chordata; class Actinopteri; order Syngnathiformes; family Syngnathidae; genus Phyllopteryx; species Phyllopteryx taeniolatus. The sequence continues at coordinate 20,116,164 of NC_084512.1, forward strand.
ACTGCTGCCTCCACAAGTGAAAATGCTTTCATCGATTTATTTCCTACACTCTTCGATTTGCTCGGTTGTCATGGAAACAAAATCTGTGATCGCCATTCGCCGAGCACGAGATGATGGATTGTGGTGTCCGGTTGCATGACTCGAGCCACCCTTTCAAATGGGCTATTTTCAGCAAGACAGGAAATAGCATCTTTAAAGGGAGCTGTAATTATTGATCCTTGATGTATTTTGACGAAAGCATGTCATAGATGTTATTAAGACACCTGGAAAGTGTTTTAAATTATTTTTTAAAAATGCATTGTCTCCTGACTGACTTCAATTATTTTTGTTCATTATTTTTTCGTGGTTAAAGTCTTTTTAAACTTGTGTGGCAGTTAAAGTTTCAAAAATGTTACCTGTACAGTACAACATTGCACGTACAGTTTAGATAGATCGATAGATAGATAGATAGATAAGAATCTAAATGTTGCACAATGGTGTTTCCTGATGTGAGCTAAAGTGTGTATTCCTACCTGCGCGAGCTCCTCTGAGCCTCCACAGGATTCTGGTGGCAAAGCCTGAAGCATCGCTTAGGGAGCGGAACCTGGACTCGGGTCGCAGGGCAGGGGAGGCCTTCAGCTCCGTGAGAGTGTCCCACTCTTCCTCCTCCATGGTGGCCTGAACCCCCCCCCAAAAAACACTGAGAAAGGTGCCACGTTCACTTAAACGCCTACACCTTCCTTTCCTGCTCAGCTTGTTCAAACTTGACTCGTTGTGTGCGTGTATATTTGTGTGAGCGGGTGTGCGTGTCTTCCTGTATTCGTTCACACCCTCTAAAACAAGCAGGTCGCCTTGAAATGTGACTGCAAAGTGGAAACCTGTTCTTTCAACATTTTTAAAATTCAATGAAACATGCGCATGAATTGACGGAAGAAGCTTTTGCAATAATGGTGATGGAGTTTAAGGGTTTATGCTAAGGTGGACATTACATCATTGCAGTCATGAAGATATGAAAACATTTTCGTTGCGATTATATGGTACCAAAAATAAAAGAGAGTTAGTTTCAAGCACGAGCAGTGAAACCAAATGTTAAGTTCTGTGCATCAAACATATTAACAGACTGTATGTACTATACACGATGGTGTATATTATAATCCATATTTAAACCTCTCAATTTGTACTCTGTTAAAATATAACTTTCAATGTGCAATAAAACCAATATATTTATACACTGTACATATCGGGTGTATTATAACTCACCATTGTATCGTTCTATCCTCAGCCTAATAGCAAAATTGCTAAAGTCATTTTTAACTTACTGTCCCAATAGCAATAAAAAAAAATAACAATGTGTTGGCTAAAAATTTTTTTTTTTTTTTTTTTCTTGTTTTCCAAAAACATTCAAATATGACCAGGGCAATGATGCTATTATCCTAATGAAATATCACTGTGTCAATAATATTTTACCTCCCAATTTGTACAATTTGTACAAATGTCAATATAGCATTGTTAGACTATATGTATTATTTCCAAGTTCCCACATACCAACATGCATCATCTTAATGTTCTGTTTTTTTTCTACTTGTTTGATGAAATTAAAATTTCTTTTAAACCCGCCTCAATGTCTGTTTGTCTGTCCGTCCGTCTGTCTCTTCCTCCTTCCTCTGCTTGTCCGTCTAATACTGTACAGTGGTGCTTTGATATACGAGTGCCTTGACTTTTTTAGATACGAGCCATCGCCTGGCTGATTTTTTGTTTTGTGGTACAATTTTTTTTCCATCTTTGCGGGTTATGTGGACAGCAAATGTGTGTTTTTATACAGTACAATACTGTTGAGTGCAATTTTCAAATTAAACAAACGAAATCTGGGGTGTTTGCGGGGGCTGGAATTGATTAACTGCTTTTCCATTAATTTTAGTGCAGAAATGTGATTTGAGTTACAAGTTAACTGTTATCGCAAGGGGCGGCCACTGGTTAGAGCGTCTGCCTCACAGTTCTGAGGACCGGTGTTCAATCCCCCGGGCCTGCCTGTGTGGAGTTTGCATGTTCTCCCAATGCCTGCGTGGGTTTTCTCC